>NW_007578661.1:0-92914 GCF_000690725.1 Stegastes partitus | reverse complement strand
TCTCCCCATGCAGGATGGCTTCTCTCCGGGTTCTTCGGCTTCCTCCCACCCAGTCCAAAAACATGTTGATGTTAATTGGTGATTCTAAATTGTCCATAGGTGTGAATGTGTGCTTGACTGTCTGTCTCTAAGTGTAACCCTGCGATAGACTTGAGACCTGTCCAGGGTGTCCCCTGCCATCGCCCTAAGCCAGTCTCCTCGCGACCCTAGTGAGGATTCAGTAGTGTATAGATAATGGATGAATGGAAAGTGTCAAATAGTGCAAAAGAGAAATAAAATAAAATAAAGAAGGCAAAAAATAACCAGTTGGATTGTTATTGAGTCTGCTGTTTGAGGTTCCACAGGCAGACAGAGATGCTGTCGAGCTTTCTTCACCAGTGTGTTATTTGACAGGACCACGTCAGGTCCTGCGTGATGTTAACACCCAGGTACTTGAAGCTCTCCAGTCTCTCCACCCCTGTCCTGCTGATCCTGAGTGGGTAGTATGCACTCTGCTGCTTCTTGCTGTAGGCCACAATCAGCTCTTTCGTCTTGCTGATGTTCAGGAGGAGGCTGTTGTCTCTGTACCAGTCCTCCAGGTGGGTGATCTCCTTCAAATAGTCCTCCTCGTTGTCGGAGATCAGACCCACCACTGGTGTGTCAGCAAAGTTAATGATGGTGTTAGAGTCTGATGTGGACAGACAGTAATTAGTGTACAGTGAGTTCAGCAGAGGGCTGAGCACACAGCCCTGGGGGGCACCGATGTTCAGAGTGCATGAGGGGGACAGGTGATTTCTCACTTGTGAACCCCCTGTGGTCTGCTGGTCAAAAAGCTGTAGACCCACCTGCATAGGGAGTGGGTGAGTCTGAGGTCCTGCAGCTTAGTGACCAATCTGGAGGGGATTATTGTGTTAAATGCTGAACTAAAGTCCACAGACAGCATTCACACATAATTCCCCTTCCTAGTGTCCAGGTGGGCCAGGGCTGTTTGTATCAGGTGATTGATGGCGTCATCTCCGGAATAACAAGTCAACAATAAGTCTCTTATGATAAATCTATCATGACACTGGAGTTTACTCTTGTGACTAACTTTTGTTGTATAGAGTAGAAAACCTAGTATTTTAATGTTGCTTTTGTAGCAGGTGCAAATATTTTTATTTTAAAAGGTGTTAGTGTTACGGGCCCCAGCTGGGACGGTGACCACGTCAACAAAGAGAATTTCTGAAAAGACAGACTGCAAAATACACATAGAGTGTGAGAGTAGGAACGACAGCGGCACTCTCAAATTCCTCCAGCGTATATTTATTCCATCTACAACTTATTTACAATACATTTCAATGTTCTTAATGTCCATGACAACTACTGACTAATTAAGTCAAAATAAAATACAATCCTGCATTCATTCATGTTTTGTTACTCAAAACCATATGTAATTTCTGCTTATTACACTTCCAGATAAATCTTTGTAACACCAGAGAACATCACTAACTGCAGCTTTAAAGTGCTGTAGGCTTCTATGTAGGTAATGCAAAAACTCAGTTACTCTTTACTCTTACTGTGCTTTTACTTACTTTTTCTTACTGAGCATGTTTAGGTTATTTAAAACTGGACTTATAAACACTTGGAATGCCTTAGTGCTATGAGCTCATTTGACATTTTCACATTTTTCTCAGTACAACAAATGACATTGAATATTTAGTATTAACTGATCAATTTAAACACTTTGAACCAATGCAGTATTCAATGGTGATAAAACATTCATGAAGTCACATCAGGAGTCATACAAAATCAATAGGAAACCATTTGCTTATGAACTACCTGCCGATTACATTAATTTCTGTCCTAATACACACATTTTACACGCAAGTGTACTTGTGCGAAAATAGTGTTTACTACCGCGAAACGACCGCGGCGATGCGACTCGGCTTTACCGCCGTTGTGGGCCCCGGCCCACCAGTCTCCATTCAAACTGACATTAAAAGTTACACAACTCATCACAACATATTGACTGAGTAACCTAGACATCATACGAAGCTTAGGGCTTTTATTCACAGTTGTTTTCAACCGAGTACTAACCTGCAAAATACATGTAGAGTGTGAGAGTAGGAACGACTCTCACACTCAAACTGAGTGTGAGTCTATTAGTTAAATAGACTTAGTCTGTTCGTTAAATAGACTTAACTAATAGAACTGTGGTTCAAGCACTTAAATAGCTTACTATTGCAATTATGAATACAACTACGACAACCTTTAGATTGCGTATGAGCAGCAACACACGCTCATACGTATGTAGCAGTAGCTGCTGTTGAGCGGGAACAGGAAGTTGGTCCACGCTATGCAGCCGGGGAGCTGCAAGGTTCCGCCCTTCTACATTATTATTTATACAGGACAACTCTTGCTAAGTGTGCAAATATTATTATAATAATATAAAGTGATGTTAAACAATTACCAAAATAATATCAGATGTGGTCACATATTTTGGATGTACCACATTAAGTTTTAACACTGCAAGTTTGTGACAGCGAGAGATTCTATAAATTAATAAGTCTAATATTTGCCAAACATACCCCCTTTCTACCAAAAAGAAGCAGCTGCCAGTTCTGTGCTGGTGCTAGTTCCAGTGCTTAGTTGGTTCAAATCTGGCCCCTCCAAAGAACCGGTTGCTTCTCCATCAGCAAGGAGTCAAGTTAGAGGCAGGCTGTATGTCACTGCATGTGTAGCTGTTTACCGAACAAGGCTTGTGCCACACTGAAGTCCACACAGGACTCCAACTTTTTTTTTTATATTCCCACCTTGTCACAGGAAAAAACGTATGACTTGCTGAACATTTTTCTTATCGATAGACTTTACAATTTACCGATGTCCCCCAAATGTCCCACACTGCAGGCTGCAGTAGCTGCTGTTGGTGGCTGCAGTGCTCAGACCTGTCTGTGACCAAAAATTACTTTAAAAAGAGTAAACTAGGGCGTTCTGATGTCAGATTTGTCCAAGATGAAACAGTGATTTTTCTCATGCGGTCTTTTTTATGAGCAGAATAAACATTTTCTCTGGCCCAGCAAAGAGTTGAGAGCCTGGAGCGGTGCTTTGGTGGTGGAAACACAAAGAACTGGTGCTAAGTCAGGCACCAGCTCCGAACCAGCCTTAGAACCACTTTGGTGGAAAAGGGATAACAGAAACGTCCTGCTGTAGTGTTTGCTGCTGATGGATGTTGCTGCTGTCAACTTACGTGTTCCAGATAGGTTTCAGACTTTAACATTTTTGGATGGATTTCAGAAGAACAAGGACGAGAAATTGTGTTACTTAGTTGGCTTTCAGAATCATCACACCGGCAAGAGAATGAGGTAGTGTTCACAAGCACGAGGTGCTGCCTCTTAAAAGGCTTCTGGAAGTTGGCCAATCATAGGAAAATGGACTTACAGGGGAGGAAGCCTTTAAGAGCTAATATTGCCTGTTTCAGCCAGTGGCTCAACTCAGGGGCTTCATAACAGGCAGGATGAGATACATAAGCATTTTTTTTTGGAACTGTGAATCATTCAAAGCTGCTCCAGAGGAGTCCCTGGATAAAAATAGAAAGCTGGAAATGAGCATAACATGTCTCCTTTAAATAGACTTAACTAATAGAACTGTGGTTCAAGCACTTAAATAGCTTACTTCTGCAATTATGAATACAACTATGAGCACAGTAGCAGTAACACAAACTATGTGTTTAGACAAGTGGGGTGTTATTAAATTACTGTTTTTATTGCTTTCTAATTACAAACAAGGCAGTAATGCATGGACGTGTAGCCACTACATTTCTATAAGACGACCTTGTAAACCAGTTTGGGCTGATAAGACTGGTGTGTTAACTACATTTTCACTGGAACCATGTCATTTAGGCTCCAGCCCCCCCGCGACCCCCCCACGAGTGAGGATTAAGTGGTGTATAGATAATGGATGGATGGATGGATGGATGGATGGATGGACCATGTAATTTGTAATTTGTTTCTGTAACTATGATCACTTATGTTAACTTGGCTGCTCAATGTTAGGAAATGTTACGTAGTGTGTTGCAACAAACTGCAGTCCAGTGCACTACCGACCATAACTGCAAGAAGAACCATTGTTTTTGACATTACCAGCAACTGAAATAATAGAATCGTCATAAAAAGTTGAATTTATATCAGAGCTGTTCTATAGGTTTGCAATAGATTTCACAGGTGAAGGTAAAGAGGCTGGTGACTGTAGGTGTTAGATAAGAGTTAGCCTGGGTACAGTGTGATTAACTTGCAATAAATTACTCTAAGAGACTTGATCTCTAAGATTTATAGGCTGGTTTGTGAGCTCAGCCCCAGTGTTTCAATCCACCTTCCAGTGTGGTTTTTGTGAACAACTATAAACACTGACAAGGTCGAATAGCATTTCCTACAAAGTAGTCCTGAGAAAGAATAAACAGACTCTTGTTGATCTCTATTGTCTCCTGAGGGAAACTTCTGTCTCTTTAGCTGGTGAACATGGTGGAGTATTTAGCAGCTTGTCTGTAACTGTGTCTGCTGTTTGGTGCTGAGAATGTAGTGAACTGTCAAGTTTTTGGAGTTTTTTTTATTTTATTTTTTTCTCTGAAAACAACTGCCTGGTGTGCTGAAGGCATGCTATTACAGAACAGAGACTGAAATAAGTGAACAGCTAAACAAGGCGCAGCACCTTTCATGATGTTTCATTGATTTCACATTGTCAGTTAATTAAATTATGGCTTATATATCTAAATATAACTGTAAAGTGCTAGGATCAAGTTATACCCTAAAAGAACCAATACTTATGGGCATGTCTTCCAACCTCATCACACTGGAAGGTGAGGTGAAAAGCATATATGACATTTTTTGTGATGATGGCTGTTTAAGTAGTACAAACAAGAAGTGCAGTACTCAATATTATACTGTGTATGAGAACATTGTCATGATTATGAATGACTGAAAACTATAGTGCAGCTAGAAAAGCCACTGTTTCTCTAGATTCTTCGTGTCCTTGAACTTTTGTTTTTCCCATTTCTCTCAATTTTTTCTTGTCTTCTTCTCTCAGTTCCTGGCTAGAGTCATACCAGGGTAAGACCATTTCCTAGACATGGGTACAATTTTGCTAAACCTTACAGCCTTGCTGTAGGTCCTTAATCAAGGCAAATTTTGAATACATCCCACATCTCGCTGTGTAGCTGCCTGGACTTACATGAAGGAATGCTGGCTGGAACAACATGCGACTGTGGGCTGCACGAACATACTGCTGGAGGGCACTGTGGATGTGTTAGCAGCCGCCCTCCAATTACCAGCCCTAACCTCATCCTGTACTGTTGTGAACTGGGATGAACTATAGAGATGACTCAACCTCTTTACCTGCAAGACAGTCCACTGTGGTAGAAAATGCTCAGACGAATCCAGCATTGTGTAACAGATCATTTCTCTTAACAATGGGCTGTATGAAACAACATTTATCATGTGTGACATCGTCTTGTAATGAACAATAGGCAAACTCGTGGTATAATTAGTGTGCCTGCTGTTCACTTTTGTTAACTTTAAATTACAAAGACTTTACCAGATTCATGCATAATGAAACACTCTGTGTTTGGTCAATAGATCACACGTTTCCTCTTTTGTCTTGATTTTTACTGGGACCTTTGGACAACCTCACTTAGTATCTGATTGTCTATCTTCTAAAGATGTTTGCATTTATAGACATGTCCTCTTTGAATTCCTGCCATAGCACTGCTCCTTGGAAATCTCTTTAGCCCTGTGTTGCCATGGCAATTCAGCTCCACTGAGCTGTTGAAGGATATATATGTGTGTGAGTGTCTGTGCAGTTGTGCCAAAGAAAAGGGACAAAAGCATGATTACTGAAATCACTGAAGAGATAATCTGCAAAATGTTCCCTTTTTTGCGTAAGTTCCTGGCAACCTGTTTTCCTCACTTTATAGATTTTTTTTTTTTTTTTTTTGTGGGTATTTTACAGGTGACTCATGATGGTGGATTAATGGAGACCCTGAGACTTTTTGCAGCCCTACAGCAGTGGGGAGGGTGCATTAATCTCTCAGTGGTAAAGCCTCTCAAGCTGGTAAGTGTCGGCAAGATGTAGGTTTCGATCAGTGTAAGGGCGAATGAAAACTTTTAAACTGGCAAAATTAAAAAAAAAAAAAAAAAAGTTTTGTGGAATGAAGAATCAGCATCTGTAGCAGGCGTTTTGGCTAATTTCTACGAAAGAAACAATGAAACACCTACACAGGCGACTCTTCTGTTATGGGCATGCATGAAGGACACACGATTAGTATTATAATTATTAATACTATTATTAGTAGAAATATTGCACTATTTCTGTTTGTAGATTCCTGTCATTTTGAACATATTGTTTACTCTATCAGGTTCCAAAGGACAAACTTCTGAGTCATGGCTGCATCATAGAACAACCAGAAGTCAACCTGTTTCAAAAGGTTTTTGGATAAAATGGTGATGTTGTACATTGTTTTCCTGTTCCTTGCTATTATACAATTCACATTTTCTAAACACTGCAAAGCTACGTTATGTTTTGGGATAAGAAACACAAAGCTTCAGTCTGAAACTGAGAAAAACATTTATCTGGCTGAGTGGACAACGTTTGGTGCTTTGCTTCACATTTAACTTACTGGTTGCAACCTATTAACTTGGTAACACCAAGCAACATGTAATCTCATGCTTGTATTTTTTTTTTAAATTGGTAAAGCTGAACCAGGCAAGAGGGCTAGAGCATGTCGTTAACATTTTCATTAACATGTTGTACTGTGCAACCTGATGACAATCTATAGGTGTCAGATATCTGCGTTCCGACAGGTGTAATATTAAAATGAAGGAAATAAAAAAGCAGCTAATGGCATCCACTTCATGGCAAACAAATGCTAAAAACTGTCTTTCTAAAGTAATGTGGTGAATGCTACCTTGAGAGGTGGTCAAGGGGATGTGACAGTTTATTGATAAGTCTATTGATAATTATGTAAGAACAGAAAACAAACTGCTAAAAACAGATGAAATTTAGCCTTGTGCTAAATCCGGCATGTTTACTGCAACCTTGTGTTAACTGCGAGTGTGTGTCACCATGTTGTAAGTGATGTAAACAATGCCGAACTTCTACTCCAATTTCGTACTGGGGCATAAGTGTGTTTGCGACACACTGCCCCCCTGCAGTTTGTAACAGATGCCTCGTGGAGAGCGTGGAGTATAACAGCTGCACTCGTTTTCTTGTGCTGATTCTTTGCGTATTATTTCTACGCGTCACATTCGTGTGGAAAGCTCGACCCAGCCTTAAGGTATTAGGATTCTAAAGTCAGAGAAATGTGAAGGGTGAATGAGCATTTGTTTGGTTTGTGTGACAAATGAACACTGCATCTCATTACCCTCTGACATTCCCCATGCTGTGTGAAGCAGGCATATTGCCTAAAAATTTGGACATAAACTACAGATTTCAGGAGAGGCAAAAAACTGAGATGACTGTATTATGGGTACATAGGTAAACATGTAGGATATCTTTATGACATCACCAATCATTCTAAGGGCTTTACTTTTCCATTAGTGAAACTGTTGTAACATCTTTATGTGTCTGCACCAGCATCTACATTGGCTGCAGGTGTTATGTTTTTAAAATGTTAGCACATCCCACCGTCCATCTCGTTCTCGTGGATGTGGTAAACAGCTTGAGGGACATTTCTTGACATGATTTCTTGATAGAATGCAGAAGTCCTTCAGAGAGGTCAGATGAATGAAGATCTTCAATCGCTCCAACATTGTCTAGCTGTTTGAGGAGACAGAGACAGAGAAGACTCTGTACCTGGTGATGGAGGAAGCCGCAGAGTGTAACTGTTGAAGTGTTGGTGAAGATTTGGCACCAACTCTGAACTGATTGGTGGTCAAAAGAAAAAGGTCACTGTGCCCACACAAAACACATTTTTTAACATAGCTCAAAAATTCAAATAAAGTGACAAAATGTGTTTGTTAAGTAGGGCAAAATGATGAGGGGATGAGGTTTTATATTCAAAAGGCCAAAGCTCAACTACATTATTAGTTGAATGTTCGGCAAAACCACTTTCCTGGCCATTATGCTCCACCATAGTTCAGGAACCGTGCTCAGTGCCGCTGTATGTGCAACATTCTTTCACTGTGTAAAAATGAACATTTCCCCACTGTAGCATTGTATTGTATTGTAACAGAAGGAGAGATTGTGATCGTATCTTACATTTGTTTGATATGAGCCTGACTCATGAGATGTAAACTTTGGGTAGAAGTCTGCTATTTCCAGTGTACATTTCAAGTGGCCTTCTGCTCCTCTTCTTCTACCTGTGTTACTATATTGTTCACTGTGGGAGACAACAACAACAACCTTCAAGTAGAAACTCTCGTGTTAAAAGTGAAAAGTTTTTTTAAGATTTGTATTGTACATTGAGGCAGCCCTTCTTGTGTTTTTTAGTGAATTAGTTGTTTTAATGACAGTTCTAACCTACTTGCATGCAAATATTTCATCAAAACAGCTCCCCTGTCTCTATCTTGCAGGGACACTGTTGCTACATCCTGGGCTTAACACCACCACAAGATGATTGGTGACTGGTTTAAAGAAGCACAAAAAAGCCAGAGATTTTTTTTCCCCTATAGCAGAATGATAATAAGTTGCAGACATTCTCCAATACCGTGAAGGTAGGTGTGGCCATATTAAACAAGTTGGATACTGAATTTTTGACACTAAACTTGGGTGCCCATCCTCTGTGCTTCCTCTGGGGTTCAAGATGGGTGTGAAGCATTCACATTTTAGAAGTTGTAGCTTCTTTGCAGTAACATCCATATTTAAAGCAATGTCTGCTCTCCTGGCAACTTAGTTCTATCAGAACCAATTTATTTCTGTTAGTGAACTTAGACTCTTCAAAGCCTTCCCCACATATATTATGAGTCTGGACAGACATTAATGTAAACTGCAACACAACTGCTTGGTGGAAGAATACAACTCAAATGCATTTATTCTTGTTTTTCTAAATGTGACATGTTGTCAACGTGGTAAAGCTCGGTCTTTATTCTCATCCTTGACCACCACACACAAAAAAAGCGAATAGCAAAATAATGATTAAAAATGGGAAGACTAAGATTTTGCATAAAATACTGCTAGACATTATAAACACAGTGATCAGTGCTGCAGCCTAGAAAGCTTTTCAGACCAAACGTCTTTCATCTGCACTAACAATAATAACAGACCTTTAGAAAAGATGTAAAAGGAACTCGTGATTACGAGCTGTACTTCAAGTTTGTAATCTACAAATTTATTTGCATTGCTCATATTAAAGTAGTGATGCTGCTCTCTATTTATGCATATCAGCACTGCTTTTAGTCCCTGTTTCCGTATCTTTTCAAAAACACTTATTGTTGGAGTAATGGAGGTTAAGGCTTGTAACAAGAGTAAGCTGAAGCACAAGGTGCAAGCCAACAACAATTTGTTTCTGCTTTAGCTTTGTTCCATTGTGAGGATTTTATTTTCCATCCACTGTCTGGCAGATTGTCATGTATCATTTTGTACACAATTTAACAAGTGCAGAGCGTTCTGTTGGGTCACAGGTGAATAGCAGCACTTATCAAGTGCAATAAAGATACTGTACATTGTCCTTCTTAAATAATGAAAATACAATGACTGCATTCATACTGACATATTTGGAATCTTTGGAAATGTTGAACTCATACAACCTGTACATTTTAAATGTGGATCTAAAGTTTGTACTTTGTTCTTTCACTGAAAATGACAGCTACATCTTTTACAGCCTTTGGATTGTGACCGAGGGTCAATGCAAAAAATGTCAAAATATATTACAGCAATGTGTCCGAGTCCTCCCACAGCATCATTTCACCCCCACTGATCCCTATGCTCAGTCAACTCATTGCATGCAACACAGGCAGTGTGTTAAAATGCTCGAACCATACTCAACATACTAAACGCTGATCTCGTTTTTTTTAAGTGCTAATGATTAACATTTCTGTGCCAAATGAATGCCCATTAAAATTAAACATGTCTAAAACGTTGGCTCCTTCAACAAATATATGGGCTGCATTATGTTTTTTTAATGCCTCAAAACAAGCAGACACAGTAAATGAGAGTATGTGACCCTAACAGGGGTTGCACATTGGAAATGATTCAGCCAGATCTCTCTTCCGTTTCACAACCTGCTGTTACACTGCAGAGGGTTATTATTACAGTGGAACTGTTATTACAGTGAAGATTGGATATCAGAGGGCACGTGTACAGTGGTTTGATGTCTGAGCAAGACTGCTGCAACACTAGAACATACATTCCTCTTAACTACTTACACAGCTCTGGGTTATGTTCTTTTACGGATCTAACACTTGCCTTCTTATCTGCTGGATGACATCAGCGTGCAGGAAAGAAAAAGCGATTTAGACACACAATCTGTCTCTTAACTCATCAAATTAAAGCAATATAAGCTACATAAACCCATTATCCTGAGATCCTTTTTGCAATGAAAACAAAGTCTCTAAGAAATGAAAGATGACCTTTTTTTCAGTGCAGTAAGGTAATAAACAATGACAAAATGGTAATGCCTCTTCTTGCAGACTTTAATAAGATGCCTTCATTTCACAAGGTGGGATCTTTAAAACAGACAAACTCATTTCAGCTCAGTTAAATCTTCATCAAGCTGGAGTAAGGGCAGGAAAGAGGCTACTTTAAATGTAAATGAGAAAAAGTTGCATAAGAACCAAAAAAGAAGAGTTTGGTTTACTTAATGAAGAAACATATGTGGTAGCAATGCAAAATTTATGTAACTGATACTTCAGCCATGTTAACAATCAATAATTGATCATTAAAATAAAAGAAATCCGGTGGATTTTTAAAATTTCTTTCAAATGCTGATAAAACCATTTGACAACCACTAAAACGTAGGTTTGCTGAGGTTTCATTGGGGCAGTGTTTCCAACTGATTTGTGGCAGTATCTGCTGCAGGAAGTCTGCTCATGCTTTATAAATATTCATATTAATTTAAATTACATAGTTTTGTATAAAATGTGTTCCACTACAAATATTTTTAATTGCTTTAACTACTTTTAGTCAATGCATAACTGAAAATTAGAAAGGTGGTTTGTGAGGAACCTGGGTGTGACAAGTCCAGTGGGCCTCTATTGTGGGATTTCTCTCTCTGTTACAAGGATGTGAGATATAATATTCAAAGTATGTAGCCCCTGTGAAGAGCCTGCTGACAGAGGTAATCGAGTTACTGCAGTCAGCTATTAAATGTGTAGATACATCCAAGTTATCCAAAGGTTGTGAACTATCAGTTGGTCTGACTGAAGAGTTGTTCTGGTGTTATACTGAGTAGAACTACCAGATCTTGTAATGGTATCAAAGGCAAAGTACAACTCAAAACAACAATGCAATATTCTCTGTCAGGTTTATGAATGATAATGAGTTGTCTGAAGTCTGCAGTTTATGATCTGCAACATTTCTGAATTTGAATTCTTTACAATACACTGTAACATGCAACAAAACAGTCTGTCCCATTTCTCCTCTATCACAGAGCTGCATTCTTCAGCAGTAAACAACCTGTAATGTTGTTGAATACATACAAAGCCTGGGTTACCCCAATCTCCACACGACTGACTTTAGTCATAATGGGACGATATTAAAACAGAGGCATATGTGATGGAGTGACATGTTCATTATTAGTTCAGCTGCTGGAAACAGCTGCTCCACTGAAACAGATGTTCACAAATACCAACTTTATCAGTCCAGGAAGTCAGTCAGTGTTTACCGCTGCTGCTTAAATGTTTTAATTTTTAAAGCAAGGGAGAGGCACTGATACAGCTCATCACTTTAGTTATAAAATTGTTAAACGCATGTGTAATCAAAGTCCTGTTGTTTCTGAATGTTAGCAGCTGTTTCACATGTTAGCTTAGCATTAGCATGAGCTCCAGAGTCACCTCTAAGACATTTTAAGGCAGGAATGGGTTATTTATGTGAAAAAACTAAACATCTATACATGTAACTCTGATACACAGACATGAGATTTTAGAGGTAAAATTAATGACCGGAAAGGGACTTCAGGAATTGATACTGGACATATCACTAATATGTTCGCTGACAACGCTTTTATTTGTTTTCTGCCAGAACAACCAGTTTGACGTACATTATCTTCTCCCAGTAACTGCAGCATCATCACACACTTGTATGGTCAAATGTAGACATCAAAAACACTTTGGTTAAGGTTTCTCAGTTAATGGTGACTGGTGACACAAGATGTTATTAACATTTAAATGAAACTTGGATATTTTCCTGTTGACTACAACCCAGCTGTCTAGGGTAAACTAGATGATACAAAAACAGCAGATCGATGCTGTGTGAAATTGGGATACTTTTAAACACAAAACAAAACTACTAAACTGACCAAAACAGCTGACCCCTTATTAAAACTAACAACTCAAGAGCCTTCAGTAGAGGGACATAGTTGCCCAATGTGTGCATGTTTGCCTGATTCTGTAGTTTTTTTTTTGCGCCTAATTGAGGATGAACTTGCCTCGATTTTGCCTTAAAATGAGACATAATGTAACAGGAGCTTAGTCTATTATGTAACATAGATATTTTGCATGGAGGAAGCGTTTTGCTGTAATTTACATCACAGATTAATGACCTTGAGTTTGACCTTGACCTTTGCCCAATGTCACATCATTAATATGAGTTCCTATCTGATTGCGATAAGGAACTATGTGTTTGTCTTACACCTTTTCCAAGTTAGAATGGATATTAAATTTGTGATGATGTAAGACCTTCAGTGTGACCTTGACCTTTGTCTCAAGGTCAGAAGTTACATCACCAGTTTATAAGCCTTGAATATCTTCCTAAGTTAGTATATTTAGCATTTTCATTCATACAGAGCTTTTTGGGAAATGTGACCTTTGACCTCTGTAGCGGTCACCAATGCATGTATTGACCCCAAAATCTAATCACTCTGAGAAGGGACCCCACGGAGGTCATATATGAAGTTTCAGGTTCAAACTCTTCTAGAAACTCCCTTAGAAACTGTCACTTCCCCTCTGCCCATCAATGGCCAACTATAATGATGCACTAACGGTAAACGTTCTAACAATCAGATTGTCCATGCCTGGGCTCTTAATCCTCACATTCAACACTTCGTCATCTACTTCTTGTGAAGGTACACAAAATCAAAGCTGACATCGGTGAGCTCAACTTCTCACAAAAGCTGCCCCTGAGTGCGTGGTGAATGAGACTTTAACGTCTGGTGTTCATCATGACTGGAGGCTGTAATCAGGTCTGCTTCAATGCAGCTTCAGCTCCAGAGAGGGTAGGTGGGACAGTGAAGACGAAGGAGGCCACAGGGCAGGTTGCACATAACACAGGTCATTGCAACAGAAATGATGGAGCAGTGCAGCGGTCCAGGGCCAGAACACTAACCTTATTCAAGACAATCCAAAAGCGCTTTTGTTAACTAACCTCTAAATACAGACAAGTTTACTTCATTGGGAATACAGGAACTTATCACCTCATTCATTCAGAAATGTGTTCCCATTTATAATAAATAAATACACTTTTGCCCATAAAGTTGGAATAATTTTTTTTATCAGATACACTCCTCTTTTTATTTTTATTAATATACATTTTTAATCACTTTTGACCAGGTGCAGTGATTACATACTGAGTCCCAGTTACCCAGATTATATAAACTCTGACTTCAGGATCTGACCGAAGAGTGGGACGCCCTGCCCACTGACACCATCAACAAGCTTGTGGACAGTATGCCACTATGTCTTAATGCATTGATTCGTGTTGGCCATATTCAATATTAGTGACTAAGTGAAATTTGAAAGAGTAATATTGGACATTCTTAAGCATAAAATCCCCTCGAATGTGTGTTTTCTGTTATATGATCATGGTTAAAAAAAAAACTGAAACAAAACCCTTAATCCTATTGTTCAGAACCCCCAGTTTTGTTTAAGCCTGAATACACAGTTTGCAAGAGTTAACTACTGTGATATGTATTGTATGTACATTGTGATATCAATGAAGTTTTGAGAAGATATACACTTTATCTATCAAGAATAAATCGCATTGTCACAATTATTTAATGAGAATAGGTAAAAAAAAATTATTTTATTCCAATTTTATGGGCAACAGTGTATATAATAATAGGCCAGTGATTCTGTTTGCCTGGCAATATAAATTAAACTACAAAAACACAAACTGGTCTCTCGGAGACAGTGCGGTTAAGTTACAGTTATAGCTGGCTGCAGGTATATGGAGTAACGGCAATGGCATCTTTAATGATGTTTCATGTCTAATGACTAATAATAATAAAAGTTTCGTTGCTTTCACTTTGACAGGTCGACATTATGTAGAGCAAAATTAGATGAGCTAATTATAAGCAAATATTTTTAAATGTGTGTGATACTTTTATGAATTATTTAAATCCTGGAAGCAAAGGTGCATGGCACGTGCTTTTTTTTATGAGCATGATTGTTATGGATTGTTTTACATACATCATTCAGAGGTTTATTATCCAGGTGAAATTACCCTGATATGAACAGCTGAATGCTACCTTAAAAATTCAAATATATTGTCAATAGCCATAAGTGAAACACAGTTAGTAAAGGTTGGGGTAAGATTGTGGTTAAATTTTAAAAAAAGAGCTGAGCACTAATTATATTTACCACTCAGATCTTCCCACCCTTCCTCTGCTTGGGCCTTGCTTATTCTTGTGCTGACACTGAATGTTGTGTTTGGATGAAAAAAGTGAGGTGCAGAATCATCCATTATGGATGTAATTGTTCTGTCTCAGCCAAGAAGCAATCAATAATCACTTATGTGTTTCAAATACTGCATTTAGGCGTTTTACCTCAACAACCAAACATATTCTCACCAACGTAGATATCTTTAAAATGCTTTTTAACGCTGTTCTCATTGATTATTTCTGAAGCGTTGCTGGATCTGACTCCTGCCTGTATGACGTAAGACTGAAAGCTGTAACCACAGCCACTACAACTTACAAAACATTGGATACTTTTTAATACATTTTCAAGTCAAACTGCAAAATCCAAAAGTGCTACAAAACAACACAAAGAACATGACCTAGAAACCCAATAAAATTCAGAACAAAAAATATTAGATGAGGAGTTTTTTTTTTTCTTTTCAGTGATAAAAGTGATGAAATTTGTGGTCTCTCTGAATGCATGCTCCATGTGTTGACCCTTTGTTCCAGCTGTAGTGTCATTATCTAAACAGCACTGCACACATTTAGTAGATGTGGGCAGTTAGCTTTTGTTCTCAGGCCTCCTTTGACTTCATGACATTAGCTTGGTTCATGTGTGGCTGGTAAGTCAAACACCTGCTCACTGCAGATTATTGAGCCATTGTCTTGTTAGTGGCTTCATCTCTCTGCCCTCAGCATTAAAAAAAAAAAAAAATTAAAACACACTAAATTTATTTTGTTTCTACCTCATAGCAGCCTCACAGGTATTCACTTAACTGGGCTCCATTTTGTCGTTTGTAAATGCGACGAGCATGTTTCATTTATAGTTTTTTTTTGCTGTATGTCACGCATGGCTGAAGTGGGGGTTTTATAGTATTTATTTTACGCTTGTCAGCCCAACAGTGTGTTTATTACTTAGATTTTTACATTTTCTGGATTTTTCCTCTAGTAGCTTCATACTCTGGTAAAATATCTAAAAAAGTCAGACTCAGAGCAGAGTGCTGGAAAAAGGATTACATGCACAGGGGTTAAGACAGCTTAACCCTTAAATGACAGTAGTATTTGTCTTGGGTCATTAACAACTTCTGTAAGGCAGATGAAGGCACATTTGAAAATCACATGACTTGTGGGTTTTTCAGAGGGTGGTATTAATATGAAATTCACAAATGTTTTAATATATTACAGATGTCTTCAATTGATAATTGATTTGTCAGTGCAGGCTGACAAATTAAATGTCTCTACTGTGTTAGTGTGCACACAGCTCACTCCTGCATCCATTGCCACATTTCCATAATGTATTTTTGATAAATTGCATTTGAAAAAAAAAAAAAAAGGTTTTTATGCTCACATGAGGGGGTCTTTATTTAGTTCAAAGAAAAGTTACTGTGCATATGGAAAGATCTTTTCTGAATAAGTTCTGATGTAGCAAACATTTAAACTAGATGACCGATCAGTTGTTTCCACTGACACCTTTTCTGTCATAGATGGCCAAGATGACCGGTCATGTTTGTTTTTTCTGTATCTTCATCTTCTTGTAGGTTTTTTTTTTCTTTCTTGTTTTTCTGAAAGTTGGTGAACAACTGGTTTTGTCACCGGTTTGTAAACTATACTTCCAATCTGTTTTTTTTTTTTTTTTTAATAGTCATGCTGCCATGACCTGCACCTCTGGACTGCCACCTTCAGTTGTGACAGGGCGTGGTCTGCATTGTTCTGTTCATTGTCAACTCACCTTATTATTAGTCTTTAGACCACGACAGGACGCTGGACTGTAAAAGTTCCTCAGTCAGTGCTCCCTGGTTGTTGCTTAGTTTTACTACTTGCTACCTGAAGGTTTGACTTCTGTTTAATCCCCGCTTTATTTATTCCGCTGCAGTTGGACCTGCTCTGCCAATCCGGAAATCCTGGTCAACGCTGCACTCCGAGCACGGCTGGGTTTAAAAAAAAAAAACAAAAAAAAAAGACCCTTGAATCACCTACAATCTGCCACTGCACCTGTCCGCTGCCATCACGCATGCCATTCTGTTCCAGGCTCCTCTGGAACAGTAAGCCTCAGTCTCTGGTTGGGTCCCTGCTCTGTTTAAAAGTAGTTTGTAGTTTGTACCAATTAAGCCTAGTCTGTTTTATCCTTCCTTCCCTGATCAGTACCAACTTCGCGTTGGACCAGTCCTGTAAATATCTGAGCTAGCATTCCTGTAGTTATCCTGTTTAATAGTGTGTTACCTGCGTAGTCATTAGATTACCCTAGCATCCTGTTTAGTTCTGTAAATCTGTTTCTTGTGATTCGTTACTTCTGCTCTCGTTCCAGTTCCTGTTGTAGTTTTGTTTGGAAAATCCTGTTTCTGGATTTCCCTCCGACCTCGTACTCCTTGACTTAGCTTCCAGTTCCTGCTGCAGTTTTGTATTTTTGCTCCACTAGCCTTTCTCCGTTTCTTGTAAACTTGTTCATTTTAATTGTAAATAAAAGGTCGCTATCATTGTACAAGTTGTCTCTGCTGTGTCTTTGTCCATGCCCGAGTCTCTGAGTCCGATCCGTGACACATGCATACTGTAACTGGTATTGCGCCACCTTCTGGTGACACAGTGCAGCATAGTTTCTCTTCTAAGCAGCTAATGGAAAGAACCCCAATTTGCATTTTATTTACAATGTTAAATCTTTCTGACATATCAAAAGTTAATTTTAAATGTGCTTGACAATAACATGGAAACACAATTACTGTTATCCCTTTTCCACCAAGAAGCACCAGGTGCTAGTTCCATGCTGGTGCTAGGGCCAGTGCTAGTTGGTTCCAATCTAAGAACTGGTTGCTTTGCCACTGCCATGAAGCCAAGTTAGAGCCACGCCATATGTCACTGCATACATAGGTGTTTACCGAACAATGCTTGCGCCACATGAAAAAAAATACTTGATTTATCCCAGAAGGGAAATTGAATACATGGAAGTCCACTTTAAAAAATGTCCACTTTTAAATGACTTTAAAAAGAGTAAACTAGGGCGTTCTGATGTCAGATTTGTCCAAGATGAAACCGAGTGATTTTTTTTCTCATACGGTCTTTTCTATGAGAGGAATAAACAGCGCACCACTCCATTTTTCACAAGAAGACCGCATTTCTGTAGTACACCGAAGTAATAAAAGTACTGTTTTCTGGTGGGACACAATTGTACTGGATTTCAGTGTGCAACAGTTTGTGCAAAACTTCCGTTTGTCCTGGGACTCATTCCAATACATCTGCTGTCGGACCAGGGACGTCCTGGCGTAAAACAACACAAATCACTGCTTGTATGTCCCATTCATCGGTCTTGGTGGTCATGATAACCCCGCCGCCAGCCCCTGACATACTTGGTGCTTAGCTCTGGCCCAGCAAAGAGTTGGTTCTTGCTAAGCACCAGTTTTGAGAGCCTGGAGCCAGTGTTTAGACAGTGGAAGCACAAAGAACTGGTGCGAAGTCAGGCACTAGCATGGAACTAGCACGGGAACCGGTTTGGTGGAAAAGGGGTATGTGTGTGGGTTTGGGCCTTTTAACACTGAGACAACAGTGCTACCGTGAGATGAAACTACAATTACAACATGTAGAATTTTCATCCAGTGTACTGTCATTTTAAAAAAATCAGTAAAAAATAAACCATTTTAATGTTTTTAACATTTTGACACCTGGAGATTACTAAAGACGAATTGCTGGAATGGATAGTATGGAACAGCATGTATGATTGAAAATAAATGCATTGAGTTGATGTTTTTACATGTAGACAAGGGTACATGTGACATAAATTTTGTCATCCATCCAAATCTGTGAAAATGTCCCTGTGCAGCCCAGACTCTGTAAGCGCACGGACAGTGAGTTACAAGCACACCTACGTTCATGTGCCAAATGGTGCTTAAAGCAAAGGATTCTTTGTCATCCATACCGTTATTAAAAGAGCAGTAACTGAAGTAGTGTCGAGTGGTAGTCGTAGTGGTAGACTTTGAAAGTGCTTTGATTTACATATACGTTCCACAGATGTCTTTCGCCCCAGACACAGGGTGTTTCTGCAGCGGATTTCAAACAATCAGTCCTAAAAATATTTAGATGGACTTTTTAACTTAACTTTCATTGACTTCTCTGAATATTCTAAAGAAGAGATCCATGACTCTGATTTAAAAGCAATAAAGCACAGCAAAATCTGGTATCCTTACAGCAATGCGTTTTGTGCCTCAGCTTTGGCTGGAACGAGGTGAATACAAAGGATGAGGGGTGGTGGCTATGGCTACAAAACTGGCTGTTGTTTACTATCTAATTTAGAATTTTGATTAGATGAAGGAAAAACATTCACTTGTAAATTAAACTCCAGCCTTTGGACTTTCTTTTTAACTTTTATTTCAAACAGCACTTTAATTTTAATAGTCAAATATGTGGCAGAGGACATGAGGTCTTGTTTGGCATCAGCAAGCACCAGACAGGAAGACGGGTTCACTTCATTACACAGGGATTTGACCATTATTGCCATAAGTCATATTTTCCATCAGACACATCTTATAGACAAGTGCAGGCAATTTCTCCAAAGCCGCCATCTGGTGACAGCATTTTTACATTCAACCAAGAAAGTCGTCAGGACGTCGGTGTCATTATATAAATCTTCAGGAGAAACTCTGGGATACAGAGAGACATGGTACATCACTGGGGTTTCTGCTTTGATGTTTTCAAGGACCTAATCCAACTCTTCCAACAACAATCCCTCCAGAACCATGAATTATAGATAACCATAGCTCCTCAGGTATTTCCTTCCAGAGCACATCTGGACCTCCTTAGTGCCCTTAGAAAAATTCTGCTAAGGAGCTGTCCTACCATGTAAACTGAAAAAAAAAAAACATCATTATTGTAGAATATGTACGATAGAATCTTGAAATGAGTGAATATTGACAGTAATATTAAACAGAAAAAAGAAAGCTGTGCAGTCATGCTCAGTTCATTGGTTTAAATTCATTCAATATGTAATTAATAATCCTGTCAATCCATTGTTCTCTATCTTGCAATAGTCCACACTTGGAGCTAAACCTTGACTGAGAGACTGTTTAGTCATTGTGTCGTAATGGTGTGCGCCTTCGAGGAGCGTCATCTCACTCATGAATGTCTTGACTGGTTCCCACAGAGAGTCCTGTTGGAGGGCGCAAGTTTCATTTTGTGCATTAGCATCTGAACACATTCACTCATGACGTGGTTCTATTTGCTGCTGCAGTTCATAAACAATGTTGCTTAGTTACTGCCCTTTGGAATTTATCAAAGACATCATTGTTTTTCACTTTCCCTTCTGCACAAAGTCACAGAACATAACCCTAGAAGTGGTTGCAAGCAACCAAGACACAGACACTGCACAGCTAGGTTAAGGCAGGCTTTCACTCCAGGAGTTTCAAGAGGATTTAGCCCCATACCACCCCTCCTGACAACCGGAGCGGCACTTTATTGTGAACCCAGATCATTTGGTGATGCGAGGGGTTTACAGATCCAGGCTGAAACCTTCTGAAGTGCTAACGGACTGATTAGGGCTGATAACATCTAACATGTTTAATATTTAACAGCTAAACTCTAGATCGTTATGATGATGATGCTACTGCTACTACGGATGCTGCTGGCAAGCAATGCTGAACAGTGTAGCTCTTGAGACCAGCGTTAGCTACAGATATTAAAAATGATATGGAAGGAGGCGGGACACACTGGCGAGTAGTGAAAAGGTGGTTTTATTAAGAAACTGGGAAGGGAGAGTGACGAGTGAGCCCAGAGGCAGGGGGGAAGGTTGGTGCAGGTGGTGCCGTGGGGAGTTGGTGCTGGTGCTTGGGGTGCAGACACTGCAGCCAGGTGAGGGAGGGGATCTGAGGGAATCAGCGCTGCGGCTCGTGAGGGGAAGGACGGCTGTGCTCGGCATGGTGTTGTTGCTGCTGAGCGGGTGGAACTCGTGAAGGGAATCCAGTGGAGGTGATAGCTGGACAGACGGAGGGAAACACACAGTTAGAGATGCACTCGCACAGAGACGCATAGAAAAGCTTGAGACTACAAAACTCTAGGACTGAGAGCTGGCCTTGATACCCTGTGAGAGGAGTTCAGTCTTCTGGCACTGGGAAGCAGGAGACGCCAGGCTTTAACCAGTGCTTGATTGGCGATTGGCCCCAGATGCTTAATCACCTCCACTGGTCGGAGCCTGGTCAGCCTGCGAAACACAAAGCACACGACAACCTGCACCAAGCACAGCCGGAAGTGAAAATGCTAGATAATGGTGTTCCTACCACCACAATCCAGACCCAGTTAGCCTTCTGCTTTTGTTTGTTCTCATTACAAAAGTTAAAAACATTAGTAGTGTTACAACACGTTATTACACCACAGTCTCCATTTTGTTTCTGTTTCCCTGTGAGGTCACGAGGTGGTGCCACTGTGTAGTGTGTAATGCACCATTATTATTCAGTCTTGTGAGCGCATGTTTAAGACAAGAGAGAAGAATAGTTTCATGTTTGTAGTGCAACCTGGTTTTACAATCTGTTTGGATTTTTATAACCCTCCAAGTGTGAGTGACACAGACTTGATGCAATGCAAGCTGGTACATCAACTTAACTATATTGTTTTGACTGACATCAAACGTGGAGAGAAGTAGAATACAAATTTACCCAATTGCTTTTTCTTCTGTTATCACTACCTGGAAGATAGTTCCGTCGCATTTCTTCATCAGAGTTTTGATCACTAACACTTGCTGTGACATGACGGGGAGCCAGGGTCCTTGCAGACTTAGCTCAACTTGCATAGTGAGAGTACAGAGTGGTCTGGCTCCAGTTTCATCCTTGTGGCCCGTCAATGCTATCCTACAAAGTTTGAGACTTTCTTCAGTGAGGTGATGACATCGTATAGTTTCCCCTGAAAGCCTTTTGTACTTTCATACTTATAATGATCTGTGGAATTCTGAATGGTTTAAAAGACATTTTTAGGCCTGAGATCTCTGATTTAAATATTTGTCAAATGTAATGAACAATATATTTCTCTCTCAATGTAGTTTTTTTCTTTTTTTTTTTTGCTATTTGATATGATTCAGACAGCCTGATTTGTTTAGATAGAGTGCAGTCATGTCATTTTGGTTTCATTATCTACATCTGTGATGGGCAGATGGACTTAATGTACTTCAAAACTATTCCAAGTTTCTGTTATCCAAAAGGCCCGTGGTTGTTATTTTGATCGTACAGCTATGAAGCCACTATTGACTGAATTTGGGTGATTTAACTGGAAAATACACACACAAAAAAAACCCCCAAAAAAACATCTTTGACTTAAGGGGTTGTGAAAAATAAGTTTTCTACAATCACTGGTGGCGATTAGCAAACAGAAGTAAGGGCATTTTCTGGTATTATTTTCAGCAGCGTATTTATCTAAATTTGGTGCTCTCATGAGTATTTCTGGCAGCAATATATGTGGGACTGAGTCCAAATAAACTCAGTGTGTGTTCATAACAATGGAGGAACATGTCACCTGGTGCAACAATGTGGCTCCCAGATATATTTTCTGACACTTTTAGGACAACAGTGGAGCTTTACAGTACAGAATTATAAAGTATATCACAACCGTTGGCATACTTGTTTGCGGGATACATTCATTGTTAGATTTGATCGTTTAATTGGATTTGTTGACAAAAAAAACAACAACAAAAAAACCAGAATAAAAACTAGATCAGACTCAGCTTTTAAATTACTAAATAAAATCTAATTTGCATCAGACATCTTGAAAAAAAAAAAATCCTTTACAAGATTATAAGTCGCATGCAGTAAATATCCTTGTGAAAAAAACTGATAAAGGCGTTTTCATCCTGAAATGAATAGGAAATTAACAAACTCTCTACATTCCTTAAAGGCTGTGTTGTACAGCAGTCCTTAGCAATTTAAAAATAAATGAAAATTAATAAATATAATAATAATCAGAATAAACACTTCAGAGAATAGCGACAGAATGATTTTTTTTTCCACATACCTGCTGGAGTGAGTAACAAAAGCATTGATTGATTGATTTCCGTCACATACTGTATCTTAGATTATTACTCTATAAAAATGGTTTTGGTTGCAATCAAGGTTTGATTCACTGGCAGAAACTGTGTTACCATAGCAACATTACCCTATTCCTGCTAAACCATGAGAAACTCCCCAGTATTTCCTCATATAAAGAATTTATCCGCGATATAATGAAAATGCATCTGAAGGTGAAAAATATAGGATGTTTTCGATTTGAATACAAATGTTTGTTTGCCCTGAGCCTGTTTCATTAAGGAGCAAGATAACTGTTGCCACACGGAGTTAGGACACTGAAGCTGAGAATTTAAACTGATGTCGAACCACCACTGGCATATGTGAGACAGCGTTCTTCATAGAGACAGCCTAAAGGAAATCCATTCAGCTGAAAAAACAGTTGAAAAATCCTTAGCACTGCAGTATCTGGCTGTATATATAGATATGAGGCTTGTTTGGAAGTGAGCAGCGGGTTCAGGAATCCCTCCTGCTGAGGGTTTAATAGGCAGAATGTGGAGGAGACTGGCAGCATCCAGTGCTCCCCAATCTGACGAATCGCAGGCATTTTCTGCCGTCTGAAAATCTCATATGAAATGGCTGGCAGCTGCTCAGATGTCTTTAAATGCCTGTGGCTTGGCAGTCCACTATTTCATCACGCAGATCTGATGGAGAGACGGGGAGTTCGGAGACAGAGGCAGATAGGCAAAGACAGAAGAAGTGCTTGGAGTGTCTAATAGCAGTCAGTTTGAGTTCACAGAGAAGTTCAGCCTTGTAGTCCTGACTGGAGCTCAATAAAGACACATTTTATTCCTGCAAAACTGGGCTGCTGACATGCATGCACTTACAATCCACAGCAGCATGTGCAAGCCTTAAACAAGTGTAGACATGCTGTTGATATCTTAATCCTTCTCCTCACTTATCAAACGACAGACTACACGTGTGGCTTATTGGTTCAGGCATCATTTGATGACTCAAGCATTGTGGCATGATGTGCCTGTAGTAGTGCCATGTTAATGTTAAATAGCTGTGACTTGCATACTGTCATGCAGCTCAGGAAGCATAAATAATCCAACAGGACTCAACAACATGCTTTACAGCATGCGTGTACCATACATGAAAGAAGTCCTGCAGCTCAATCAGACCTTTATAACAAAATGAGACATGAGGGATTAATAAGGGACTCTACCAATACTTTCTAAGTGACTGAAAAATGTGTTTGTCTCATTTGCTGAATGCCGCTGGCCAAATTGACTCATTTTGTTTGCAAACTGACGTAACACTTCCAAAACAATAAAACACACACAAATATCTCCATTAAACATCATGTCTTGTGGTCTTGTTAATATAAAGTTTAGTAATCATTTGTGCAATATGTATGTGCCATTTATTGGTATTTTGTTTTAGAATGACCCTAAAGGGGCAGGCAAGCAATTCCTTTGTCCAAAGATGATTTTACTAAAGATAAAAAACCCTGCTCATTCTGCACCTGCACTTTTTACTTTTTGTTGAAGCTGTAAGATAAAAAAAAAGAAAGAAAAAAAAAAACATTTCCTAAGAACTTATTCTTTACTTTGTATCTGTGTGCAGCTCTTTCTGTGCCTATCCATTGTCATTAGTATATAAAACCTACAATAAGACTAACACATAGACTGGAAAAATTCAGACATTCATTGTGGTACAGCTTTTGTTCTGTGTTCTTTCTGCACCAAAGAACCAACCAATAGTTTCACCTAAACTCAGACTCCTTTGTTATCCTGTTTGTCTGGTCCTTGTACTGTAAATAAACAGAACTCCTCTTCCTCAAGCCCATCTGGCATGGCCTCCTTACTTGCCCTCTTTGATCCATGTTTGCAAAACACAATACAGAGGTGGCCTTTAAAAAAAAAAAAAAATAAATAAAATATATATATATATATATAGTATATATAATTTTTTTTTTTTCTCAGGTAGGAACTCCTGTAAGAGTTAACATTTTAACACATTTGCAAGAGAAGTTCAAGAGACTTCTGCTGTGCTAAAAAGGTGATGATTAAGACCAAGTGGATGTTTGTTGCATGAGTGTCTTAGCAGGAGACAAAAACCGCAATAGATCTTTCAGTGATAGCAGACCAAATCCTTGTAAACCAAGAGGATCAATGTAAACTGTACAAGTATGACTGACTGATTAATTGACAGACTGCTGTGTATTTATACACTTTAAGTCCTAGCTTTTCTCATGTTAAGGTATCTCTTCAACTTTAAGGGTTAATGTAACTTCTAATAACTTGTTTAACTGTAAACTACATTGTATAATTCCTCCTACATCCACCTAACCGGTCGAGGCAGATGGCCGTCCCTCCCTGAGCCTGGTTCTGTCGGAGGTTTTTTTTCCCCTGTGGGGGTTTTCGGTTCCTTCCCACTGTTGTGGACTGCTTGCGGACTGTTGAAGCTTATAGGGAATCCAGATGTTTTGGATTGTTGGGTGTTTCTGTTTCTGCCTTTGTGAAGCGCTATGAGATGACTTGTTGTTGTAAATATGCGCTATACAAATAAAATTGAATTGAATTGAATGTCAAGGTCAGTTTTTGTAGGACTTTAATATGTTATGATTGTGATGCTCTTATGTTAATTAAGGTTAAGCAGTTTTCACAGTAATGTAGCTTGTGCAATTGCAGGACAAATACAGCAACTGGCTCTGGCTCGTTGACGAAAAATGGTTCACATTAAATCCCAGCAGAGGAACAAGATTGTTTTTCTTATTTTAAGGGTAAGACAAATTGCTAAAGTTCTCAATTTAAGAAACTGCACCAATTATAATTTGAATTTTATCTGTTTATATTCACTGTCACATTCACTGACAAGCTTTACATTTCACATTATTAACAGAACCATGCACTGATCTACACTCATCTCAAAGTCAGAACCAAAATCTGACATTGTTGAAACAGAGGAAAATGGATCCTCAATCTAGTCAAATACTTTCATAGTTTCCTTTACAAGTCCACTTCCTTGATGTTGCTGGAAAATCTTTTGTAGCTGACTTTTCAAATTTGTCACCAACAGAGCTTGATCCTTCTGCACTGCTGCTAAGACATCATTCACACCATTCTGAAAAACAAACCAGAAACAACAATAAACGACAGTACAGTATTTGACTACAAAATAAATAAATGTAGTGTGCCCCCAATAGACTAGGTCTCCCCATTTATTAAGGATCAATAATCATATGATTAACTCTATGGTAAACAACTGGGAGACCCCAAGTCATCATCTGAATGATGGGAAAATACATTTTAAAAAGTGTATTTATTTAGATTGTCTTGAGCAAGAAAAGATAATACACACTAAAATATTATATCTCTGATCGATATCAGTGGTGTAACAGAGTAAGACAGCAAACACTACACATACCCTCTGGTGAGAGGAGAAAAAGCACTCAAAACTCCAACAGTTTGTGACGAAACCCAAATATTAAACCGCTTCTATAATTGTATTAAAAAACAACAACAAAACAACCATCGCCATTTGTCGAAATAATAATAATGATCTTGTATTTTTTAAGGACAAAAAGGATAAACAGCTGCAGGTACAGCTCTTGTTACCAGGAAATATGTGCTTGTGACGTGGGGGCAAAGAAATTATAGTAAATGTATGTATGTCACAGTTTTACTGCTGGGTTAAACTCATGTTTTCTAAACTAACCTGTGCTAAAACACAAGTGCAAGTCCTTGTCAGCTATTTGTGAATTTGATCCACCACGTCTTTTTTTTTTTAGATTATCACACGCATACATTTACATACATATTTATATTTTTTTCAAGAATATTTGACAGATCATTTAAAAAAAAAAAAAAAAAAGGCTGTTAGCCTTACTGTTTTGATGTCAATGTCCTCGAGTTACATGATCTGCTGCTGCTTCCATTGTCAAGGTGTTGAGTGGCTTCTTTGAATTTGATACCAAAGGGAGCTGTGCAGAACTAAAATCAAATCCAATCAAGTTTATTGTTATTTTGCTGTACATACTACATTAGTACAAACAAGATGAGAGAGTGTTTCTTCAGGATTCAAAAACTAAAAGCAATTAAATAAACAAGTGTTTGCATATCTGGATCAGCAGTTCAGCATTCTGGCAGTTTGTGGAATGAAGCTGTTGATCATTCTGGAGGTTCATTCTTTCAGTGCTCCGGTAATGTTTGCCTGATGGCAGCAGTTCAAACAGTTTATGGAGAGGGTGTGAGGAGTACAGATATGTATATTAAAAGCCTTTATGGTGAGGAGTCCCTGACAATGTTCAGTGTCCTGCTCCAGCTGTATGTCCGTCTGGGATGTTGTCATGGAGCCATGTTTCTGTTGAAGCAAACACATCGCAGTTCCTCCACTCTCCGCGGGTTTCTCTCAGCAAACGGAGCTCATTCAACTTGTTGTGGAGGGGCGGACATTGGAGAATAGGAGGAGGGTCCTTCTGGTCTGGAGGGGTTAGCCTTTAGCCTAGCATGGATCCCGGCTCTCTTCCTCCTCTTTTGTTGACATGGTTTAGTCCATTAGGGGGTAAGAAGGGTTCTTATCATAATTGTGTGCATGCGATAAATAATTTAATGTCTTACATTACATGTTCACATGGATTAATATCGACTATGATCTAATTAAACAGTCTTAATTATTAAAATTTACTTGGGAAAATGCAAAGTAAATTTATTTTGCCTGTTGACACCCCCCACCCGCCTCTCTGGAGAAGATGGTATAGTCCAATGTGCTACACGTCCGGAGGAGAGGACCTCTGATCAAAAAAAAGAGAAGAACGTGGAGGGAACCTCCAAGACGAGCGCTGCCGTTGAGCTGCCGGTCCCGGTAACCGGTTAACTGACAAACAGAGACACCAAAGAGACTTTGAACCAACATGTTGGAGAACATCAGCCTGTTCGACCTGCTCAACATATCCTTCGGGTATCCTCAGGAGGGAACCGTGAACTTCACCGTTGCTGCACACGCTGCTGCTGACCATGCTGTGGCAGCGGGACCTCCGGGAGGTGAAGACCGGCTGGAGGAACGCTCCCCCCGGTGACCCTCCGGTGGGTGTCACCGCTCCCTCACCGGAGGAGCAGCAATGACCAGCTCAGAAGGAACTGAGCGGGTCACAGCAGGAGGTTCAGCCCGGCACCGAGCTCCAGCAGCGGTCAGTGTCTCCTCCACCGGCGTTACAGCGGCCGGTCAGGGGAGGTTCCAGTACCGCATCCAGCGCTGCGAGGACGGTGTGACCAAGGTGACAGGCACAAACAGAGCCGGCCCTCGCCATCGGCAGTATAGGCAAATGCTAAGGACGCCGACATCCACTGGGGGCGCCACAAACGGAGGAGGGGACATGTACAGAAGGATGTACACAGATGGAGGTACACAGATGGAGGCACACAGATGGAGGCAGAGAGAGATATGGAGAGATGGAAAGCGAGTCTGGAACAACAAACCAAATAACAGACATTAGTAGAACTTCTAATAACTCTCAGTTATCACAAACATATAAACTCCAAGCCCAAAAATCACCACACATAAGTGGTGCATTGGCATACAAAAATACACAGCAACGTGGTGACCACATGGACTGGCGACTCAACTCATACAATAAACACATACTTTGCACTTATCCCGCAGTGACGTAAAGAGTAACACACGTTATGAAGGTAGAAGTCTCTGTAGCATACGAATGCTCCGCTATGAGCTCTTATCTATACATTATAATTATCGCGACCGACCGCGGCTCAAAGCTAACGGCTAGCGCGGCTAACTGAATCGAACACACGGACTAAACTTACATCAGCTTCGCATTAGTAACACAAACGTACACTTACTTTTCGTCATGAACTCAAGGCTTAGAACATCAACGGCAGGAGGTGAAGAACTTATATTTAGCTGGACTGCTTAACCATAGCGTGCTTCATGGCAGAGACTATACAGGAAGTCAGAAGTCAGTCAGTAACAAGGGAATGTCATGAACGTGACCTCACGTGACTAAACAGAAGAAGACTGAGCCTTTATTACATAATGCATTGGCATGCCATTGGCCTTTGTAGGCCGCACGTCGCCCGCCAAAGTTGGTTGGGGCAAAATGAGTCCTGCGGCTTTCCTGGATAAAAGCATTTTAACCTCCTTCATTTCATTTTTAGACAATTTTAATGAATCTTTTTTTTATTATTATTATTTTTTTTTTTAACATATTTGATTAATGTGGAGTACAGTGTGGAGTAAATTATATCAGTCTTGCTTTCATCACTGTGTACGCTAACGCCATCTACCGCCATTGTGTCATGACACCTACTCTTCCGCCTTTTTTATTTTTTTTGTTGTTATTCTAATTTTATGTTGCATTTAAGGAAGTAAATGAGAGACCGTTTAAAAGTACTGGTTCTGTAAAGTACTAAAAAAAAATATTTTTCATCATGTGACACACAATAATGTGTGGGTACATCATGTGAATTATTGTTTTGAAGTACATGTAGTTGTTAAAGTAAGAATGTGAATTATTTTAAAGTTATTTTAAGCTCTTACTTCGGGGTTTTATTCCAACATACATCCCTTCTCTGATTAGACTGTGTAGTATAGTCAGAGGTTAGCTCTGGGTTTCAGAATACAAAGACATGAGAGATGTTTTACACTCACAACAGAGGAGTGTAGATGAAGCTGAGTGTGCATCTTATCGTTTTATCCTCTTTGGTTACTATTGACCCTTGTTTTAAGGGTGCAATATTTATGCATGTAATGGGCGAACTGTCAGAACTCTATGCTAATTGTTCACAAAGTGTCACAATGTAGGAGTCAGTCTATAATATATCCTCACCAGTTATGCTGAATTAATCTAGTGATAATTTGAAACTTCTCTATTGCAGATGCAAATATTGGAGAGGACCTACTGTTTTCACTCTCCAGAGATGATATCAAAGGTCTGTTTCCTGGTCCGCAAGATTTCCTCAGGCGTCAGGCTCTATGGCTTGTGGTATATAAACAAAAGGTAGGTTCCTTGTCTATTGCAGTATTTAAACAGTTTATCACTAAAATTTAAAGTAATTAACTACTTCAACCAAAAAAAAGTAAAAAATTTTAGCAGATGCCCAAGAAGAGTGAATGTGATGTTCTTGTGTTTTGGCTGGAAAGAAATACAAATGTATTAAATGTAAAGCATTTGTACTTATTTAACATTGTTACTGGCACTGCACAGGACTACACTCTCTCCTGTTTTATATTTTGAGATGTCCTTGTGCAATTTTCTATAAATTCTTTAAAGTGTAACATGTATGCAAATGTATTTTAGGAAGGGACTCCTGCTGAGACAGTACCATCAACCGCTGGAGCCAGTGACCTCCCTCAAGAGAAGCCCATTACTTCGAAGTTTGTGACTATATGTCCAACCCAGAATACATAGTCTTCACACACAGTGAACTTGAACAAGCACGACACCTCTACTTTGATCAGAAACAGCTGGGGAAAGAGCGCGTTGAGCCCTTATCAAAGGACCTTGTCTGCCGACTCATAAGAAACACTATGACCAACATGATTTCAATAGCAAGAGCCACTAGGGACTTCGGATACCCCAGCAGACATGAAGTTACTGCTATGGCGAAGCGATTGGTGGAGTACTACCCGATGATAGCAGGAAGGTGTAGTGAATGGGTAAGTGGCCATTGGTCATGAATACTTTGTTTGATGTTTATGGTGTAAGCTTGGGTGTTTTGTCATCTTTTACTTTTCACAAACCTAAAAGGAGCATGTTGCTAAAAAGTTCATGAAGAGACTTTCAAATGTCAACAGTCCAAGAAAGGCTAAGGGCCCTCCTTCCAAGAAGCCACGACAGGATGAGGATGAAGATGCTACAACAACTGACTATGATGGAGATTCCAGCGGATCAACTCTTCTTTTATCACCTGCTAGAGCCAGCATCCCAGTGGAACAAAAGGATAGCAGCGATGAAGCATGTATGTATTGCATTAATACATCCTGCATTGCATCTTTGGGTTTGGTGTAGAGAAAATAATGGCAATAAATCATAATTTTGATTCTGACCCCTGCTTTATGCTTTCAGCAGGTTCAATTGACTTTGACAGCCAGAAAACCCAGGCAAGGCACTACAAGACACTCCAAGAAACGTACAAGACCAAGAAGCCGAACAAAGCCACAGTGACCCAAGTCCTGGACCTGGAGTTTCAGTCTAGAAGACTCTTCATAGACTCCGATGCTGTAAAGGAGCAAGAAAGACCAACCAAAATTCTAGAGGCTTACCCGTGTTTCAGGGAAGTGGATCATGTAAGTAATTGTGTTCCCTGTTTATATGACCCTCACATTTTTGGCTGTCTCAGTATACATTTGGGGGCATCTTGGCATGATTTTTATTTCTTTTTCTTTTTATCTTTCCATGTTTAAATGTATCTTTCAGGTTTTGGATGACCTGCAGAGAATTATTCAACCATTGAATTCACGATACATGTCTGAGATGAAGGAAAGATGGGAAAACTTCTACTCAAAGGTGCAGTTCTATGCTGTGATGAAGAAAGCCATGAAGCCATGAACACATTGGATGGAGGTATGGTTATACAGTACCTAGATCGCTTTAGTTTTTTAAATTTGCATAACAAGCAGTTATTTATGGTGCCATCTTGTCTTGTTTCTCTTCCGTCAAACCAGTGGAGCATCCCACAGCTGTATTCAGAGCCCGCCCACTGCTCTTTCCATCCAGCACTGGGCCTCCTAGAAAGTCCGTATACGGACAATTTAGAATCACCAATTAACCTCAGCATGTTGTTGGACTTGTGGGAGGAAGCCGGAGAACCCGGAGAGAACCCATGCTGCACGGGGAGAACATGCAAACTCCACGCAGAAAGATCCTGGTGTCCCCACCGGGACGCGAACCGGCGACCTTCTTGCTGCGAGGCAACAGTGCTAGATAGGTAAATGTGGATTTAAAAAAAAAATTCAAACGTAGAAGAAAACCAGATTGTTTTGCTGTGCAGGAGAAGGAAATGCTGTTTATAGTAAGACATACATATTTGTTTGTTAGCTGTGTTAGTCCTGATTGTGCTAGTATTCAACTTAAACCCTTTAACTCCTTTAAACCCAAGCAATCAAAGGAAACAAGAGAGGCAAGCTTTGAGCTGGAGTGCTGCTGCTTCAGGGCAATATGTCTGTCCACACAGCACAGGGGGCAGAATAAGAAACTGCTGCCCCATCTGACTCTTGTTTCCTAAACTGAAAGTTGAAGAGTATCTGGAGGCTCAAGATGTAACCTTCTTCCTCACAGGGATGACATAGGTTGACTCAAGTGCATTGAAGTTAAAGGAGACTATGTTGTAAAATATTGCAAGATGCCTGTATGTTTTCTGATGATATGTTTAGTATATATTTAGTGAGTGAGTGACATTTGAAAGAGAAATATTGGACATTCTTATGCATGAAATCCCCTCGGATATTTGTTTCTTGTCATACCAAGGCTGAAAAATTAAAATAAAACCCTTAATCCTATTGTTCAATATCTCCAATTTTGTTTAAGCCTGAGTACACAGTTTGCAAAAGTTAATTGTGGTGTAATTTTTACTGTGATATGTATTGTATGTATAATGTGATATCAATAAAGTTTTGAGTAGATATACACTTTATGTATCAAGAACAAATTGCATTGTCACAATCACTGAATGACGAGATAAAAAATATTTTATTCCAACTTTATGGGCAACAGTCATGAGAGGAATATGCAGTCAATATAGTGGCTGAGCATTTCTACTTTGAAACTTAAGTGTACTGATGACAGTTTCAAAAACATAGATATAGGCTTGCAAGGGGTTTCATATGCCACAAATATAAAGAATCAATCCTGTCAACACGCAACTTGCAATGGTGTAGTGTGAAGTAGCTTTGCAGTGTTCATAAACTGGTGTACTTGAACTGCAGTTAGCTGGGAGGGGTGAGCTCAGACAGACAACTACTTCTCAAGTGGCATTCTAAATGAGGCAACAATGTGCATCTAATCCATTTTAAGGCAAGAAGGGAGTGTTCTCATGGAAAAAGTAAAAGTTGCCACACATGTAACGTTCAATAACGTGGCACTGATATGTCAGCTACAGACTGATACTGCTGTCCTTTCTGGACCCTGTTCATATCATATTTATCAAAGTCGTGTCATTAAATGTATGTTGAATTAATTATTAGCCATCCCTGAGAGTAATGTACCCATGGGTGTGTGATGGGAGTTTAGTCTCAGGGGTTATTCAGCCCCACAGGAGCCTTGTTATCAGATGATTCTGTAAAACCCTGCATGTTCAGTGGGAATGACAGTGTTTTGAACTTTAATATTTGCCAGTATTTTCTGATTTCTTCATTAAGAACACACTACCTCCTGCATTGGCGCTAAACATTGGCATCAGAAGTAAATTGTGAGGTGTGGAATCATTCAATGTGAACGTAATTCCAGGCAGACTGGGGTGTATAATTAGAAGGCACTGTTCTGATGATTGCAGACATTATGAGGGATAGTGTGGCGTTAAGAACTCAGCAAGGTACTTGGGGACTTTGCCATGTAATGCCTTGTATGTAATTGAAATGATTATAAAATCAATTCTAAAACAAATTGGATGGCAGTGTAATGAACCTAAAACAATAAGGATTTTCTCACAAGTCAAACAGTACACTTGGTTTTAAACTGTCAGTGTTGTCTCCCACAGTAAGCAAGTGTAACACTTGGCTGAGTATTGTTAGTGGGAGAAAGTGCTGTGTATACAGTATGTGTGTGTGTGTGTGTGTTTGTGTAGGTGTGTGTGTCTGTGTGTGTGTGTGTGTGTGTGTGTGTGTGCAGGCCAGCAGAAAGGTGCAATCATTTGAGTCATTAATGGTGCAAATGTGTGTAGTTCTCCAATTTCTCTGCTAAACTGAGTGAGGTATTGGCTTCTTTTCTGTGCGCACTTTTTGACAGACGCTGACAAGTCCCGTTGGGCTCTTTTACAGTGCTGACTGCTGACAGGAACATGGTGGAAACGAAACAAAAAGGTTCCGTATAGCTCCCCAAGTGATTTCTCCCCTGCCTGTACCCAAACCTGGCCAGGGAAAGACATGAACCCCTATCAAAGAATCTCCTAGTGATTGACTGATCTCAGCTGCCAGAGAGGGAAGAATGAATGCTCATAAAAACTCGATAAAAATATACTCAAACAAACCAAAGTTTGAGAAAAGGTGTGTACTTTTTTTTCACACAAAACTTGTGAACGTGTAAAACTTGTTAGTACATCATTTATAAAAAAAAAAAAAAGTCTCTTAATTATAATGACAAGAAAAAATGTTTTCCACTGTTGCCCTTCAGTTCTGGTGTGGTTTGGGGTCACCCTGGCTTTGAACAAATACACATCAATAAGCCCAAGCATTATGACCTTTGTCTAGTTCACTGTTGCTCCTTTGTGTGCTGTCAAAATAGTTATGACCTGCCAGGGCCTGGATTCTAGAAGACATCTGATGGTGTCCTGTGGTATCTGGCACCAAGATGTTAACAGTAAATCCTTTAATTCCTGTCAATTGCGAGTTGGAACCACCATGGATCAGACTTGTTCCAGTAGAGCCCCAAACACTCTGTCACCATTTCACGGTTTGTTCCTCCACTGCTGGTAGCTACAAGGAGATGCTCCAGCCCTTCCTTTAGTCATAACAGTCTAACAGTGACTTTATCAAAGTCACTTAGATCTTCACACATATTTTTTTTTTCAACTATCTCCAACATATGAGAATATGACCATTCACTTACTTTCACCATCACTCTTATGAGATAATTGTTTCCTGGTTGAGTGGTTTTACTGTTTTGGCTTGTTAGTGTATTTTCTCTGGTTGCGGTAATGGGTCACAAAGAACTGCATGTATAAATGACAATAAACTTTGTTGGTGTTATCACTGTGCATATCAACAAAATTACAAATGGTGAGAAAAGGACACATGAGAGCCATCTTGTCACACATACTGTAAAGTTGGAGGCTGTTTATTCTGTTTCTCTCGAATTGTTGATATATATTTAGATCACCTCTTTCTCCCCCCATCTCCACTTCCTGTCCATCTCCCATTGTCTTGTGCATGAGCACAAACGTGACCAGGACTCACTGGAATAGGGTTGTGTGGACGGGTCCAAGCCACAGGTGTACCAATACCTTTTTGTTGTTGTACTCACAGAACAGACAGATAAGGAGATATTAATTGAATTTTACAAAATAGTGTACTGGAGTAAAATAGTTGACTCTATCTTATGTAATAAGTTACCAAGGTTGTTACTGAAGTTCATAACTGATCTGCAAAAAATATAGAAAGATTGCTAACAGTTCACAATCAGCAGATACAGCAATTTAGCTTTTGAAACTGTTAAAATCACGTCCTCATTCTGAAAATACTGTGTAGTTTGTTGTAACTTGAGTGACATGACTCGACTTATGTCACACTTGAGTTGGGACATGAGACTTACTTGACACACATTGACAAAAGAATCAACCTAAATGACTTGGTATTGCTGATCTAACTTGTAACTGGGCTGTGATTTGGTATTCATGACTTGTGACTTGACTTAGACTGGAAAGGACAAATCAGTTTGGCTGATTTTTAAAATCCATCCATTATCCATTATCTATACACCGCTTTATCCTCACTAGGGTCGCGGGGGGGCTGGAGCCTATCCCAGCCGACTTAGGGCGAAGGCAGGGGACTCCCTGGACAGGTCGCCAGTCTATCACAGGGCTGATTTTTAAAATTGAACATTTTAATGTCTGTAGATATTGCAGAGTTACATTTTGTTTCTGAAACATTATTGGAGGATTTAGTCTAATGCATGTAAACATGGCAACCTAAAGGGATGTGGCAGACCACAGAGACACCTATCATGGAGGATGCTTCTAATAAACCCAACAAAAATGGAATTCACAGATTATGTAGTAAATAACAACACTAAGAGGGGGCAGCAGCATGCAAGGTCAGATTTGTCAGCATGGACAGAAAGCTTAACTTTGTGATCAACATTTGGGAGTCTTTTAGAGCTTTAGGGCTATGTTACAAGCTTAACTTTTCTGTTTCTTAACTGATTTAAATATAAGTGCTGTACATCATTTTTTGTGTGACTTATCGCGGGGACTCTGCTCGACTTGCTTGACATTCTCGTAACTTGGAACTTGCTTGAAACTTAAAAGTCAAAGCTTATACTTCTGGCCCGTGTGCTTAAAGACCACAAACAAACTCCACTTCAGAGTCTGACTGTAAGCAAAATGAGACATTTCTTTCAAAAAAAACCATTGATCCAGTGCAGGTGTAGATTGCAATCTGACAGTTTTATTCTGCTGATATAGCCTGGACCATCCCTCCACTACCTCAGCCTCCTTCTCCTCAATCAAAGAGCAATTGTAACTGTACAAACATTTGCTAGAAATGCACAATGCTCCTTGTTTGTATCTGAATTCTAGACAATGTCATAATTAAATTGCTATCTCAGGCAAGAATTGTTAGCTAGTTATAATAAGAGAATTACAGCAAGTTATGAGCACAAGATCAACTGGTCGTGATGCCTATGTAATGAACCTAAATACATGTCATATACTGCATACATAGTTTTGCTGTAACATCTACAACTGGAAGGGAACAACTAGGATGAAACAAGGAAAGCTTATAGCTGAGATTGAAGTGCTAGCTCTTATCGTTGGCATATTTAGAGATTTTCTGTGCTTCACTGTAATTTATTTGCATATGATGTACAGCTAGATGGCCCTGGAAGTCCTTGAAGCTAAAGAGGAGGACAATAAATAACATTATGTAAATGAACTTGCCCAGAATGCTTTTTAATTCAAGATAGATGCGGATAATGTTGAAACAAATAATACAAATATGGACAAGCTATGGCCACGTGGAAGCTTTCCATGGCCCATTTTACTGCATAAAAATTGCTTGATAGCTCAAGCAGAGCTCAAGTGACTGTTTAACAGTCTGCTTCGAATAGTGGGCAACATCACTCTGAACTTCGATAGAGGGAGAAGATGACACATTTACTCACTGTTTAATTTGGATTCACACTGCATTTTCGCAGAATGTAATTTCCAAATGACCATCTTGTGGTATGAAAAACTATGCACAGCAGTAAAAACAACACACAGGCTCATTTTGCCTCCTCATTTTTCAGTCATTTACTCCCTCCTCCCCTTGGCTTCCTTGAAAAGGAACTCTGTGTGCGATGAGGACTTTCACTTGCTCTTGAAAAATATAAAGTTTACTCTAAGTTTATTTTTGATGTAATATCTAAGGAGTGCTGGCAAGGGTGCGGTGGGGAGACTGGGGTGAGAACATTTCAAAATTTCTGCTTATACCTTTGGACATCCAGGAAAACCAGTCGGCTTATAAGTGAAAGGTTTAAGAGGACAGCATTTTGCTGATGGACGGGGTGGCTAAATGAAATCTCAGTCCCCTGAATAAGGGAAAAGATGGAGGGCTCAGCTAACTGACAGGTGGCTCAGGAGTGTCTGTAACCCAAAACACATTACAGAGCCATCAGACTGAGTGACACTCAGCTCCCTCCCTTTACAGGAGCTACGATGAATGGCAACCCCTTGTTCTCCCTCTTGAAATGACAACCACAGAATATCAAATGCCAATTAAAGAGGAGACAGGCTCGGCTGGAGGAGTGGCATCTAATTCTCATCAATGTGATAGGTAGAGGAGGGAAAAAAAAAAAAAAACCTGCAGAGATAGGGGTCACTTTGAACGGGTGATCTGACCATTCTGCTGCACTGAGATATTGAAAGGAAAAGGCAGTCCACAGGTGCTAATAGAAGCCATATTAAAGCTGCTGGGACTAAATCAGAAGTGAAAAGTGTACCAAATGTGGTGACAGAAACAGGTGAGCAGGAGTGTGTGTTTGTACGTGGTTCTGTATTGTTGTTTAGCTATAGCTCTCTGACAGTCACCTAAATTTTCAGTGTGAAAGCATTATGGCTGAGCCTCACTTCTTCACAGGAGTTTCAGGACTTGGGTTTACAGTCAGATTTGGCGTTGATTATTTTCAAAGAAACAGTAGAACATTTGGAAAGTTAGCTTGTTTGCTATAGCAGATATCAATTTGAACTCCTTTCAGCACATCCAAAAATTTCATTTACATATTCGATCTTATTAGCGCAACCTTAAAGACAAGGTAAGGAGCTGAGATACTTAAAAGGAGTTCTGAGTAAAGTTTTGTTTTCTGCTCTCTTGAAAAAAACTAGTTGCAATTTGAGGATCTCATCAAGATCCTCAAGGGTGCCTTCACCTTGACAATATCGGGAACATCCAACTGGTAAGACACCCTAGGGTAGATTGAGAACACACTGAAGACAATTATCTATCTCATCTGGCAATGGAAATGTCTCAGGATCCTGAAGGAGGTCTGGACTAACATGCCTAACCTGCTGCCACTGCAACCTGTTTTTGTATAAGGTGTAGAAATCGGACAGAATGTTATACATCTCCAAATGCTGAAGGAATAGATTGACAATTTTGGAAAAATAGCTCTCCACTTTGCTTGGAGATGTTTGTAGTACTCACCATTGCATCTTAAATTAGAAAGCTGGGTGGTCTTCTCTATCTGAAAGAGATGGACACAAGTGTCTATGTTATTGTTGAACCTGTACTGAGCTGGAAGATCTGTTTTTAGTTTTCTACGCGCCAACCACCTAATACTCTATACAAAGCACACAAAAATGTATTATTTGTTAACTCCTGATCAGTTTAGCTTCATGATCATGAATCATTTGGCTTCCATTCATATCTGTTTACATTTAATTGTCTCCAATATATAGATCCTGATTCAATTATATTTATATATTGTTTTATGTGAGTAATTATTATTATTTTTTTGTATTACAAATTATTGTAAACTGTTACCTGACATTGTGAATGAGGGATAGCCCCAACTGATGTAATTACATATGCAGTAAGCAGTCATAGAAAATACATACATAAAATATAATATAATATAATATAATATAATATAATATAATATAACAATAGAAACAGATGTACCTGCAGAAAAGGGGCGACAGTCAAGAAAGACAATCTGTCTTTCTTTTTACTTTCAGATACATTTTTTCCAGTCTTGGAAATCACGTGTGTTTTGTTTATCACGCAGAATGTAAGGTGTCTTTGGCTTTCCTGTTTGTCTGTCCATCTGCCTGTCCCATACATGTGAATGCCTGGAGGGAATTTCAGTATATCTGGCTTACACGTCCACTTGGAAGGATGAAGGTCAAAAGTCGGGGTCACTGTGACATCTCAGAACAAGTTTCTAATCATTATTCAACACTGTAACTCAGGAACTGCAGGGAAGATTGTGACTGCATTTCAGATTTGGTGAAATACTGAACTGTACTTTTGCTTTTGCAGTGCAGTGTGGGATATTGATGTCAGTGTCTCTATAAGCACACAGGACTAACGGTTTCAAGGGGAGAGACTCACGTGCACGTACATGTACCAACATGCGCACACTGTGGAACTGGCTGCCAGATCATTGAAGAGGATTACAACACATTACGAGGGAGTGTCACTTCACTGTCTGCTACATATGCCATTACTCCACTACATTATTTTAAATAACAGATAGTTGTTTGCTGCTACATTAATTCCATATTTTTGCTCAAAATCTTGCATATTGCATGCTCAATCTTCACCAAATGCTTTTACAGTAAAATAAATATTCATAATGTTACATCTTTGGATAGCTTATGCTTAGTTTTGACTTTGATAAAAGTGGTTTACATGATTGTGTTAAAGATGTCAGCTTGTGTTGTGGTGCTTTGTTTGGTAGCAGTGCGGTCACATTAATGAATTTCGCATTAAGCCAAAGGTTACTTGTTATTACACTGAATAGAAATTAAAATAAAATCCAAGTTGGAACTGAATTTTCCTTTAAATGAAAGGTTTAGATATATAGTTTTGGGACAATGTAGGATCCTTTCATTTGTAATACTACAAAAATCTATATATGTATATTGTTATATTATTAATCCTTTTTGAATCTGTAGTCTGTGTAAAGTGCTGAAACATCACGTACCTGATCAGACAGTCTGAGAATACTGAGTGCTCAGTTCAAACTAATCAGACCTTCTCTGACTTCATGAACTCATTGAAACATGAATGACGACATATTGCAGAATGGTTGCAGGACTGTTTGTGGTTAATCATCGACCTGATTAGCCACTGGCCCTAAGGTCTATAGCTCATCTCGTTAAAATTAGAACATAATAGAATATGAATGTCGTTGTACACCAAGGCAATTTCCTTTTCCGTTCAGAGCTGTGAAAGAAGCATGAATCATTAGTAGGTTGAAAGCCTGGTGGTATGAAGCAGCCCAAGGCCAGTGAAGTAGTTTCAGCTCATCTGTGGACAACAGACTGCAGTGAAGCTTCACGCCACAGGCTGTCCTACAGCTACAAAATACCTTCAGTTTGGTATGAATAAGGTAGATACAGTTTGACCTTTGTGATAATAGAAACACAATATATCAGCTGTTAAGGGAAAAAAGACAAATCAGCCAATTACTAATATTTGCCACTGTTTTATACAAATCTTTGTTCATTCTGCGTAAATTAATCCTGTGACTTGTTAAATTTACAGCAGTGGTTTCTAATCTGAGGGTAGGGACACCAAACGATGAATAAAAGAGGCTGTAAGACAGAAAAAATATATGTGCATTTGTTGGGGAATATTTGTTTGCACTGATATGCTAACCCCCAACTGATGCTCCAATGAGTATTTACCACATTGCTCTCATTATGCAGGATGACCACTCTCAGGTGCTTAACACAATACAACCATGTTCCTCCCCAGTAATACACTGCTGAACGTAGTTGGAATTTATTTATGTATGTATGTATTTATTTATTTATTTGTGTATTCATTTATTCCCTCGTGTCATGACATGATTGTGACAATACGATTTATTCTTGATAGATAAAGTGCATATCTCCTCTAAACTTTATTGATTTCACAATATACATACAATACATACCACAGTAAAAAAAAAAAAAACCTTTTGCAAACTGTGTGTTCAGGCTTAAACAAAATTGGGGGTACTGAACAAATAGATTAAGGGTTTTGTTTCAATTTTTCAACCTTGGTCATATAAATATATATATAAATAAATCTATATATCATATTGTTTCCATAGAGATGGCAACGCGCATGGACACAGTGGCCCCTTCAGGAGACAGTGAGAGTGAAAGTTTTGAGTGTCTTGTCTATCCCAGACGTTCATTCCGCAAAACTTACAGTGGAGAGACTTTGCTGAACATCAGGGCAATGAACGTTGCTAAAATGTGGCGCTCGGTTGTGATCTGGACATACTACACCAAACATGGAGTCCGATCGGAGACTACGCTGGCAGTTACACGAGAGAGAAGGAAGCGCAAATGGTACGAGCATAAACAAAGGAGGAGGAAGAGAGTTGGGATCCATGCTAGGCTAAAGGCTAACCCCTCCAGACCAGCAGGACAGTTGCTCCTACTCTCCAGTGTCAACAACATGCTGGATGACCTACGTTTGCTGGGAGAAATCTGCAGAGAGTGGAAAGACTGCTGTGTGTTTGCTTTAACAGAAACATGGCTCCATGACAACATCCCAGACAGACATACAGCTGGAGGGGACGACATCGTTCTGGGCGGATAGACAGGCAGCTAGCTCTGAATTTTCCCAGAGCCGCTGCAGGAGCAGAACACTGGACATTGTCAGGGACTCCTCACACCCTCTCCACAAACTGTTTGAACTGCTGCTGGCAAACGTTTCCAAAGCAGTGAAGGAAGAACCTCCAGAATGATCAATAGCTTAATTCCACAAGCTGTCAGAATGCTGAACTGCTGATCCAGATATGCAAACACTTTTTTTTATTTAATTGCTCCTAGTCTTTGGATCCTGAAGAAATGGTCTCTCATCTTGTTTGTACTACTGTTGTATGTACAGCAAAATGACAATAAACTTGATTTGACAACAGGAAACAGATTCGAGGGGATTTCATGCATTAGAATGTCCAGTATTTCTCTTTCAAATGTCACTCATTCAGTAATATTGAGTATGACCACCCTTGACATGGATCAATGCATTAAGACCTCGTGCCACACTGTCCATAAACTTTTTGATGGTGTCAATGGGCAGGGTGTCCCAGTCTTCAGTCGATCAGAATTTGTTTCACCTGGGTAACTGGGACTCAGTATGTAATCACTGCATCTGATCAAAAGTGATTACTGATGTATATGAATAGAAATAAAAAGAGAAATCTGTCTGAAGACAAAAATTATTCCAACTTTATAGGAAACAGTGTATATTTGCTTACTTTCAAATGTAAATAATCACTTTTTTCTCACCTTGTGTGTACATAGTGAAACAGAAACCTGATTGCTGAACATCTGGATCTTCATCTGAACAAACATGGTATAGCTGGTGGCTACAGACTCCAGATGGCTAAACATTAGGTGGAAGCTATCTCAGACTAAAATGTTCTGCCCTGCCTTAAGTAAGAAGAGAGGAGTGCATTGTGGGACACCTGTGAACCCTGCAAGGACTCACCAGAGGCAACAAGACAGACCCCCAGACAGCAGTCAGTAAGAACCAGGAGGAGCTGCTGATCTGTCCTTGTGCTGAGTCTGTTTTCAGCGTCACAGTGCTCAGCCCAAAAGACACTGACCTCACACGGTAGACACCAAAAATGTCTCCTTCCATTACAGGTGACAGTATTTCTTGGAGTTAGGGTTAGTTCTTGTTTGTTTTTCAGGGCCAGTTATTAAGTTTCCAGGCCATCATTACAAACTGCCATTCGTCACTTTACACAGCTCAATGTGGAGACAATATCTGTTAGAGTTAAAGTACAATGCAGTAAAAAAACAAACAAACAAAAAAAAAACTATATCATCTCGACAGAGGAGGAAGCAGGTGGAAGGGCTGTGACGTGTCCGAGGTCTGGCACAACATCATCAAGGCACACTGCTGCGAAAACCTAAGGGAACGGGCCTTCCATAGGAACTTCATGAAACTGTGGTAACAGGATATTTGCTGTAGAAGAACGCAGTCAAATAGAAAAGGAAACAACAAGGGTAAACAGGGTGGCACGGTGATGCAGTGGTTAGCACTGTCCCCTCACAGAATAAAGGAACAATCTTTAAAGTGTCCTTTGGGCTCAGAAGCTGCTTTAACGGTTGGTCCTGTCAGTGTGAGGTTTGCATGCTCTTCCTATGTCTGCATAGGTTTCCTCTGGGTGCTTTGGCTTCCTCCCACACTCCAAAGACATACAGCTTTGAGACTGTGACTGTAAATGGTCTCTACAGCATAGCAGCAGCAGCACTACGTAACAATATTAAATGGAAATTAGGTTTATTGGTTTATTGTCTTGAATATTACTCAACAGATGACAATTTATAGGAATTAAATAGATCACTTGAAAATGAAATTGATGAAAATGTGACACCTTTTCCTCAGCAGAACAAATGCACATTTAAAAAAATCTATCACAATATTAATATTAATTAATAGAAATATTAATATTATTTTTTTCATTCAATTTTGATATATATCTCCACATAAATACATGCAAAACCGTATGTTGAATTGTTTCAGTGTTGTGTATTAACCCATCCATGTATCCATTTTCTGTCCCTGCTTTATCCTGTGGAGGGTCGTGGGGAGCTGGAGTCTTTCCCAGCTGACATAGGATGAAAAGCAGGGCATCAGTCCTTCACAGGGCTAACAGAGAGACAACTATGCTCGTTAACACTCCCACCAACGGGCAATTTAGAATCACAAAGGAGTCAGGCACAGGGACAACATGTAAACTCCACATAGAAATGCCCCAGCCAAGCTGAAGATTCCAACCCAGGACCCTCGTCCTGTGAAAAGCAAAACCTCGAATAACTCATATTGGTAGTGTTTATTTATAGTTTGTTTGAAATTATTAATTTAGACAGCAGACATTTTAAAATGATCAACCAATCTGATATACCATGCCCACCCCTAATGCAAATAAATACAGACAAGACTGTCAAATACACTGCAAGTCCAAGCCAAACGTCCAAATAAGTCTGAGATTAAATCAATAGCAAGATTTATAAAACAACCTTTTTACAAGACTGAACTTGAACAACAACAACTGAGTTCTTTTCAGGCCTGTTATTTTAAGTTAAATGTGATGCAATCTTAGCTGGTTTGAAACCACAAGGATGCCATTAACACTGCAGTCTTCAGAGTTACTGCAATGAGCAGTATGTTGCAATCTTTTATCATTTTATCATCAAAGTCTGATATTTTTTCTCCAAAACTGTGACGACTTTGTGCTACTATCAGCTACATCAATAGAAATGACATATGATTTATTTCACTTTCTTTAACTGATAGAACTTTGTCACCTTTTCTACGTTCTGCCACCTGCGTTTGAATGTTAAAAATACTTCTGCCTGTAACCATTTCAGAACTCTGGCTGATCATCCCAGCAAACCTAAATCATGCACTTTATAAAACTAAAACCCTCATCTAGGCTTGGATTGCATAAATAACAGCACTGAAACAGCCTGCATCTGTCTGATAATCGACTCTGTCAGCTTAGTGCTGCTCATGCTACAAGGCCAGAAAATAATGACATTGGTGGCAAAGTAAAATTTTGTGGAGATTTACTTTGTCCTAGCATGTGCATTCACCAACAGTGGCAATTCCATTGGAATTAAATGAATTAACTGCACAGATTTACTGTGTTAAATGCTGGTGTGACCAAGCCATGTGTTGGCTCTGTAGTTGAAGAGCTGATCACTAAGAAATGTGGCCTTAATGAATTTTGTTGTACACAGTCAGAGCTGCAAGTCACAAGAAGACCAATCAGATACACTATAAAGCAGATAAAACAACTTGTTAATACATTGGAACATCAATAACGCTACTTTCCAGTAACAAAATGTTGTCTTGTATTCCATTGTTTTATTAAGAAGGCTGCTAAACTACAGGTTACAGGTTACAACAATGGAATACAACAGGTTATAGGTTACAGCAAAGGGGAATCTCCAGCAGCTACTTTGACAGTGCAACATCTTGTTTACTATAAGCAGACTTTATGTTTACGATTGACAAAGGTTGTGTTGCTAAAGATTTTGTAATTTGAAAGTGCATTGTTTTCCCAGGGAAATATATTCACATCATTTTTGAGTGTGCAAGGTGGGTAATGAAACCTTCAGTACTTAACTAACTTTTTGCAAAACTTCAACTGTTGTCTTAAGATCACCTACCTCTGCTCTGCACAGCAGTTTCTTTTTTTTTTAATACTTAGACTTCAGATTCCTAGCCATTGAACTGTTGGACTTTATTAATCTTAGAATTGTTCATGTTACAGATTATAGCTGGTTCTGATGCTTTGCAAATGGTTAATGTGAACATCACCATTCCATCAGTTCAGGTATTTATTATTAATGTAAACATGGTATGGGAGCTTCACTGTATGTCCAAGGCTGCAGCCAGAAGAGGTCAGATCATCATTACAAAGATGTATTCAGTGTATGCATACAACAGTAATATCTTATGCCAGAAAATCAATACAAGTCATATCTCGTAAATCTATCTATTTGCTTTGTCTTCCTGCACAAACTATTCTGAGCCTATTCTAGGGTACACAGAGTTTGTGAACAGTACTTGAACAAGTCCTTAAAGTATAGTGTAGGTTATTATATTTGCACATGCAAACATCACGTCATGATTTCAGAACCCTGGCTCACCTGGTTTTGAAAAACTATGTTGGAGTTCAATGATAGAAAGTGGAATATTGTGGCATGCCTCCAGGAATAGTGGTTGATGCCTCTGCTTGTTTGGCTGGTTTCTATGATCAGAGGGAAATGGTAATAGTCTGCACTATGCTTAAACAAAGCAATTTACAATGTTTCTTATTCACCCATTCACTCAGACAAACACACACGTACGCAAGCATGCACGCACACATGCATGCACAAACACACACTAATGGGGACAGAGCTTCCATGCAAGGTGGATGTTAGCCATCGGGAGCAACTTTGGTTTCAGTGTCTTGTCCAAGGACATTTCGACATGTGGAGGGGCAGGGGATTGAACTGCCAACTGATTAGTGGGCTCACAGAGACAGTGAAAGAGGCCAATCAAAAGACGGGAAATATTGGCCCCTGTTTCGTCTCCAAAATCTTAAGCGTCAACTTAACAAGCAAGCCAGTGGTGAGCAGTCGCAGGCACATAAAAACGGTTCAGTTCACACTCATCACAACCCTATGCAGGACTGCATTTGTACACATGCTTTTCTGCTCACACATACTAGTCTGTGCGCTCGTATCACGTCCTGGTTTTCATATTCATGTGTTTTGAGACTAATTAAACACCCTACACTTGAAGCAGCAGTGTTGCCAGATTGAGACTGATTGAGTTGTGACTCTCAGGCAGGAGTTGTTGCCTCTGCAGACTAATTTATGGAATCTTGTTAAATTATCCTCATTGCCACTCAGCTGAATGATTTAGACAGACAGCTTACGTAACTCTAGGTCAATGGTGAAAAAAAAATATTCAACTTTAAGTCAGTAATGAAAATTTTGTTAAACTGTTGCGAGAAGATTTTTTTTGTTTTTGTTGTTTTTTTCACCATTTCTACAGGGAGGATTCATAAAAGCATATTTGCAGAGGAGTATATTGGCTTTGTAGACTTTTGGAATATGCTTTAATGTGACTGTTGGCACTAATGAAATTCAAAAAGGTCTAAACATATATGAGTACACAGCAAACATATCTTGTAAAAAAAGTAAAAAAGTTCAATCCATACCTGTAGCTATCCTCAACCCTTCAAACCACTGTCTGCTGGAGCCATCTGAATGGCTCTGCTGAAATCAAGATGCTGTCTTTCTTTTGCTTTCCTGAGCATGTTGACAAGTTTTCATGTAAAACAGTATAACATTAGTCACAATTCTCACAAGAGACAGACCTTGTAAGAGACTATTTCTAAGTAACAGCTGGGAGAAGTAAACATTAGGTAAGCATCTTGGAGACACAGGTGCACTTACACTTCCAACATTTGGTTCAGACCCCAGTCTTATGGTTAGTCAGGTGCTGCTGCAGAGTTCTTTTATTATTAATTTACTTGAGCACCTTTTTTTTCTGGTGATTGGGAAGAATGGCCTGCCTAATCTGAATCCGAGCAGTGTCTTGTATTTGGACTTCTGTGCTACCCACGAATTGGCCATAACAAACACCATGTTCAAACATAAGGTTGCTCATAACTGTACCTGGTACCAGAGTGCCTTAGGCCAAAGGTCGATGATTGACTTCGTAGTCGTATCATCAGATCTGCAGCCGTATGTTTTGGATACTCGGGTGAAGAGAGGAGCAGAGCTGTCAACTGATCACCAACTGGTGGTGAGTTGGATCCGATGGTGGGGAAGGCTGCCGGACAGACCCCGTTAACCCAAACGTGTAGTGAGGCTGAACTGGGAACGCCTGGTGGAGGCCCCTGTCCACAGGGTTTTCAATTCCCACCTCTGGAAGAGTTTCTCTTGCATCCCGGGGGAGGTTGGGGACATGGAGTTAAAGTGGGCCATGTTCAAAGCCTCCATCGCAGAAGTGGCCGTTAGGAGCTGTGGCCCAAAGGTCACTGGTGCCTGTTGCGGCAGCAACCCCAAAACCCGCTGGTGGACACCAGCGGTGAGGGAAGCTGTCAGGCTGAAGAAGGAGACCTTTCAGGCCTGGCTGGCTCGGGGGTGTCCTGAAGCAGCATACAGGTACTGGCTGGCCAAAAGGGCTGCAGCTGTGGCGGTCGTGGAAGCTAAAACGCAGGTGTGGGAGGAGTTTGGGGAGGCTATGGAGAAGGACTTTCGGTCGGCCTCGAAGAAGTTCTGGCAAACTGTGCAATGCCACAGAAAGGGGAGGCAGGCGGGAAGGAGAACTGCTGACCCAGACTGAGGATCTTGTCGAGAGGTGGAAAGAGCACTTCAAGGAACTCCTGAACCTGGTAAACATGTCCTCTGCTGAGGGGGCAGAGCCTGAAGACTCGAAGGTTTCTGCGTCCATATCCATGGTACAGGTCGCCGAGGTGGTTAAAAAGCTCCTCGGTGGCAAAGCGCCAGGTGTGGATGAGATTCGGCCTGAGATGCTGAAGGCTCTGGACATTGTTGGACTGTCATGGCTGACACGCCTCTTCAGTGTCACGTGGGCATCGGGTACGGGGCCTGTGGAGTGGCAGACCAGGGTGGTGGTTCCCATTTTCAAAAAGGGGGACCGGAGAGTGTGTTCCAGTTATCGGGGTATCACACTTCTCAACCTCCCTGGGAAAGTTTACTCTAGGGTGCTGGAAAGGAGGCTCCGACTGATTGTTGATCCTCAGATTCAGGAGGAGCAATGCAAATTCCGTCCTGGTCGTGGAACAGTGGACCAACTTTTTACCCTTGCAGAGCTGCTGAGGGGGGCATGGGAATTCGACCTGCCAGTCCACATATGCTTTGTGGATCTGGAGAAGGCCTATGACCCTGTTCCCTGAGGGACTCTGTGGGGGGTACTGAGGGAGTATGGGGTACCAGGCTCGCTGCTATGAGCCATTTGGTCCCTGTACAACCAAAGTGCGAGTTGTGTCCACATTCTCAGCAATAAGTCGAAAACATTCCCAGTGGGTGTTGGACTCCACCAGGGCTGCCCCTTGTCCCTGATCCTGTTTGTGATTTTCATGGACAGGATCTCAAGGCTCAGTCAGGGTGAGGAGGGTGTCTGGTTTAGGGACCTCAGGATCATGTCTCTGCTTTTTGCAGATGACGTGGTACTGTTGGCTTCATCAGATCTTCAACATGCACTGGAGCGGTTTGCAGCCGAGTGCGAAGTGGCGGGGATGCAGATCAGTACCTCCAAGTCTGAGACCATGGTTCCCTGTCAGAAATCGGTGCATTTCCAGCTCTGGGTGGGAGGAGGGGGGAATTGCTTCCTCAAGTGATGGAGTTTCAGTTTCTTGGGATCTTGTTCACGAGTGATGGGAAAATGCAGCGCGAGATGGACAGGCGGCTTAATGCGGTGTCAGCAGTAATGCGGGTGCTATACCGGACCGTCGTGGTGAAGAGAGGTGCAAGTCAAAGCTCTCAATTTACCAGTCCATCTACGTTCCAACCCTCACCTAAGCTTTGGGTCATGACCGAAAGAACAAAATCGTGGATACAAGCGGCCGAAATGAGCTTCCTTCGCAGGGTGGCTGGGCTCAGCCTGAGAGATAGGGTGAGGAGCTCGGATATTTGGAGGGAGCTCGTAGTAGCACCACTGCTCCTTCGCATCGAAAGGAGCCAGTTGAGGTAGTATGGACACCTGATTCGAATGCCTCCGGAGAGGCTTCCTGTGGAGGTCTTCCAAACACGTCCACCTGGGAGGAGAAGTGTTGTTAAATGTTATGGTATATCATATTCTGATAAATACCCTAAAGCTTAATTACAGTTGGATAAGTCCTTTAATTTATCAGCTTGTTATATAACCATATCCTAAGCATTGTATTATTTCTGTAACCGTACAAGATAGCTAACTCATGTTTAGACTCCCTGCGAAGCTATACATGTGACACATTCATTTCCAATATGCTTAGCTTTGTATCAGTACAAGTGCATATAGTTCTAAAAGTAATATTGTTACTTTTAGAACAAAACTCTGACCACCTCATGACCACTTCATGACCCCCCCTGTGATACAGGGGCGTCATATCTAACAGCCCCTCTGAGCTCTTTGTCATTGGTCAGTAGTTTTACTGCGGATTTTCTACCCAACAAAGAATCTCCTACTGTGGTCCAATGTTATCAGCTCCAACTGCCACACCCTAATCCAACTCAAGCTGAAGGCCACGTCTACCCCAACATCAGACGTCGTTGTACCCGCCAAGGAAACTGCAAGTATTGAGCTTCTGTCTCTAAACGGGTGTTCCATAATTACAATTGGCCTTCAAACAAATATTCCCAAATTTAACAGATTATCTGCTGCTTCGGGTGAAAGGACTTTTAAGTCTCCAAGCCACCATTCTGCTCCACATTCAGTTTTTCACACTCATTTTCTCAACCAGCATTTTCATCATTGTTTGTATTTTATATTTTATGTTTGTTGCTGTTATATGTTTGTTTGTTTTAGTTAGTAATAAATGTTGTGTGTGTATACAGTTGTTTCCTGTGTTTTCTATGGCTTACTTTCAGTCACTTTACGTATCCGATCTTTAGTTACCTAAGCTCTAAGTTAGTTCCCTAACTTTATAAAACACATTTGACTGATCACCAAGAGTAAACAATTTATTAGAATTATTATGCTGACTCTGAGATTATATCGCTGGACGAATAATTTGAAGGTTGGTTTTAATAATTTTAATTAATGCAATCACTTGCTTTGATGTGGAAATAAGCATATCTTATTTTCTACCCTACAGACTTGTGGCTTGCTGGCGTCTTAAATACTGCATGCTGATCTTAGGAGTGAATGGCAAGCCATGCCTCGCCGCAGCTGGAGCAATCGGCTGATTGCAATCCACAACACCTGGGGCCTCATTTATCATCAGTGCGTAGAAAAAGGTTCTAAATTCTGTCGTACGAATGAAATTTAGAGTGTGCGTAAGTACAAAAAAATCTGTATTTATCAAATGTGCGTATGGGGGTCGTACGTACATCAGTGTTGATAAATCCCACTTGTTCTTAACCTCCGTGCTCGTGCACGTTGCCTTCAGGAACGCCTCCAAATCACCATATAGGGCAACAACACGTCTCTTTATAAAGCAGGTGAAGATTTATTTTTTCCTCACCTGTCGTCATCATCGTGGCACAAAGGGCAAAAAAGAGGAACTTTTATGAAACTGAGATTGAGGTTCTTGTCAGTGAGGTTGAAGCAAACCAGAACATGTTGTTTGACGCGTGAAATGTTAGGATAAGCAGCGAAAGAAAAAATAATGCAGACAAGATAACCACCGCAGTTATTTCTGTTGGGTCAGAGGAGAGATCGCAAGCTAAAATTTTAAAAAGTGGTTGAACGTTAAGCTCAGTGCCAAAAAAATGCATCGCAGTCCATAAAGGAGAAATGGCTGCAACTGGAGGAGAACGAATTAATACTGAACATTCACCCAGTGGATAACCCTGATCACTACAGATGGCATGTTTTAATAACCAAACAAAGTCCAGCTAAAACATTTCCACACTCTGTGACACTCACCAATAGGTCAGCCGTCTTCAGCAGCTCCTGCTTGGAGACGCACCCACAGAGCTTTTTCTGCTCAATGAATGAGTCATGCATTCCTCCAAGCCGCTGGGCAACAACGTTGGATAGCGACAAATTCGCATTGCAAATTATCAGTACGTTGATTGAATGAAACCCTTTTCTAGTTCAAAAATTAAGCTTGTTTAGTGATGCTGCTTTGATTGCGATATGGGTGCCGTCTATGGCTCCACATATGTTTGGGAATCCAGCGATGCCGTTAAGTTCCCGCTTGATGTGGGCTCATTGGTGATGGCTGTAAGGGAGCTGGATGTCGGCTGGGGCCAGGGGAGTTATGACATCCAACACTGCCGGCATGATCCTGCTCAGTGGTGGCTGGAAATGCCGCATATGTCTCCAACCTCACACTGGAATGTGCTGGTGGTCAGAATCCCCGAATACTTTCTATATGTAGTTTCACTATTCTACCACTAGATTACGTGTGTACGCATGGTCAGAGGTGTGCATATATTTCCGCACATTCCTAAGTATAAGTACAAGTTGATAAATTCCATACTTTGCGTAGGAATGTTCATACGCACACTCTACGCACATATCTGTGCGTACGCACTGATGATAAATGAGGCCCCTGGTCCCTTGTCCCTCCGGCTTGTTGCACAGGAAAAGATGAAAGAATACCAAAAGTACTCTTCCTGTGGACTAAGCTGTTGTTTGTGGGACTGGAGTCTGAGTACATGTGGTGTTGTTGAAGCCACAGGTTTGTCAGTATCATGAGGAACGTGTTGCATGTAAGAACGTTTCAAACATTCATGTGTTAAAACAACCCAAATAAGGAAGAAACCGTTCATCATGGTGGAGCCAAAGGTGGAGGTCATGTCAATCATCCATCCATCCATCCATCCATCCATCCATCCATCCATCCATCCATCCATCCATCTATACACCGCTCAATTCTCAGTAGGGTTGCAGGGGGGCTGGAGCCCATCCCAGCCGACTCAGGGTGAAGGCAGGGGACACCCCGGACAGGTCGCCAGTCCATCGCAGGGCCACACCCAGAGACAGACAACCAAGCACCCTCACATTCACACCTACGGACAATTCACCTCAAACATGTTTTTGGACCTTGTGGGAGGAAGCCGGAAAGAACCCGGAGAGAACCCATGCTACACGGGGAGAGCATGCAAACTCCACGCAGAACGGGCAACCTTCTTGCTGAGAGGCAACAGTGCTACCAACTGTGCCACCTTGCAGCCCTTGTCACATCATATGAGATCAAAAAGGTCTTCATAGTAAAGCCATTTTTCAGATACACTCATTACAATTCTAATTGTGTTTGCATAATAAACCATGTGGTTTTCAATGAGGGATTGCAATGATAGTCTGTCCAGATTCAGAAACAGGTAGACAACAACTGAATCAACTGTACACACATTCATGATCTCCAGAGGATGAATCATAATGATGCTAGTCATCCTCCTGTCTATGTAGAGCCACCTACAGGTTCAGTAGTTTTCAGTTATCCAGTGGGGATTTTTTTGCCCCTCTGCAAACAAAATGTTGCCTCATACTTTCCTGACTAGACAGGTTTCTGTTTATCGCGTGCATCTCTGTGTGTATGTGTGCACATGCACATGCTCTTGAAAGCAGCAAATTACCTATAAAAGCCATCATGCAAATGAATCACAGATAATGAACGACTTGAAGAAGTTGAAGATTCTATGAAAGTTTTGCCAAAGCAGAATGACGGCAAATAATTGGACAAGACATAAAACACGGGAATGAAACCACACTACAAGGAAACCCTGTAGAGGTTCATTACCACCAAAGACAGGAAGAGATGGCCGCTCGCTGAAAATAATTGAACCAAGCAAAAGTCAAGCTGCTGGTGGAAGAAAAAAACGTGAAATGCAAAATATGATTGCATTAGCTGCAGGGCAGAATATCAATTGCTTTGGACTATAATTTAATAAGTCACTAATTAAGTTACTGTCCAACTTTTTGGAGCCTGCTTTGTCTGCCTGACTCACCAGGGAGTTTGTCCCAGCCTCCATGGACTCTCTGCTGAGCTGTCTCCCACTGCCCCCCCCCCCCCCCCCCCCCCCCGCCACCAATATGATGACAGCAGTAGCAGAGATAAGAGGAGTACAGGAGCCAGACTGGACTAGCTGTCATTTCCCAGAGCTGCATGCTGCAGGGTTGGCCACATCAGACGACAGTTTACTCTGTGGTGGGGCGCATCGAGCCTAATGAACCACAACCAGATGGAAACAGATCATTAATAGTGAACTGATGTTTGAGTCTCAGGGGATAATAACGGCTGTAAGATACTATGTGGTTGGCAATGGGTGCATGATGTGCTACTTGTCTAGTGACCAGGGTCATTTAAAAAAAACAAACAAAAAAAAACAAATCATGAATCCAGTAATCTGACAGATGTTATAAACAACCAGTTGTCGTGTAAACCTCTCATCTAGTTTTGAGTTTCTCCGAGCCTCTGGTGTAGTTTTATAAACCAGCTAAGTTATTAGTGGAGGACTGATTTGAGGTTGGTGAGGGGAGAGATGGAATATTTTAAACAGGTTAGATAAAATTACTACTGTCAGTGGTTTCAAGTTTTCAAACAGTGATATGTGCTGTAGTTAGTTCTGATGCTGAATGAAGTGAATAGAATTGCTATCGTTGCCCGATCGATGGGCAACTATAGAGTAATCATGCTGGTGTGTTTGTTTCTGTGTGTTTGTGTGTGTGTTTTGTTTTTTTTTTTGTTTTTGTTTTTTTGTCTGTTAACAGTCTAGAGCTTTACAGGAGAGGAGCTTTAACCAGAAACTTCTTATACGAACTTGGTATGGTCCCTTCTTGGAGTGATTAGATTTTGGGGTCAGTACATGCATTAGTGACCGTGACAGAAGTCAAAAACAGCTCTGTATAACTGAAAATGCACGAAAAGACACAAGTTTAGTAGACTAATTTCTATGACTAACATTCTATGTCTGATATGGGTTTTCAGTATTTTTGCCATACAAAGATTCAGATTCTAGAAATATGTTTGACATTTTCAGTGCAGGCTGCACAGTGGCATGGTGGTCGGCACCGTCGCCTCACAGCTAGAAGATCGCCAGTTCGCATCCTGGTTAGGACGCCCGGGATCTGTCTGCATGGAGTTTGCTTGTTCTCTTTGTGTAGCGTGGGTTCTCTCCAGGTTCTCCGGCTTCCTCCCACAGTCCAAAAACATATGTGAGTTTAATTGGTGATTCTAAATTGTCCGTAGGTGTGAATGTGAGTGTGCTTGGTTGTCTGTCTCTCTGTGTAGCTCTGTGATGGACTAGTGACCTGTCCAGGGTGTCCCCTGCCTTCTCCCTGAGTTGGCTGGGATAGGCTCCAGCCCCCCGGTGTCCTTTCTGAAGATTAAGCGGTATATAGATAATGGATTTTCAGTGTATGTGCACTGGAAGTTTCCTCATCACACTTGCTGGGACTGAGGTTGAGATTTAAGGTGAGCTCAGAGAAACTTTCCAGCAGAGGATTGTGAAAACAAACATGTATTCTCTGAGCATATGACTAGGATGCAATCACCCAGTTTACTAGTCATGTGGTAGCAGTGAAACAGATTGAATTATTGCTGATTATGGTCTGATTCAAAATGCATAACATGTCGGACCTTGATGGGCTATAATGACACAAGACCACACTGGATTACACTACTGTCTGCCAAGAAAAGAAATCTGGGGCTGTAGTGGACACAGACTGGGCAGCCATCTGGGCAGTTGAAGACTGGAAAACTGTAGCCTGGTCTGAGGAATCTGAATTTCTGCTGAGGCTGCAGACGGTAAACTCAGAATTTCATTTCAGCTGTATGAACCCATGGGCCTAACATGCTTTCGTATCAAGAGCCCAGGCTACTGCTGATGATGTATTTGATGTGGTACATCTTGGGCCCCTTGTTATCAATAAATAATGGTTTGAATGCCACAGCCTACAACTACAATTTACCTTCTAATGGATACTTCTACGATGATAATGCACCCTCTACTGGATTCAGTCACCACAACGGAATCCAGTAGGATGCCTTTGTAATGTGATAGAACGGTAGATTGGCGGGATGAATGTGCAGCTGACAAATCTGTAAAAGCTATGTGATGAATCATGTCAACATGGAGGAGAATCTCAGATGAGTGTGAGATCCATGACATCAAGGACTGAGGCTGTTTAGACAGTAACTGGTGGTCCTACCTAGTCTAATATGGTGTTCCTAATGAAGTGGTTGGTGAATGTACAACATTCTGTACAGTAAAGCAAAGAACATCCATAAGACTTAGAAAGAAAAATACTTTTGATTGGAGAAGGACATTAAAAAAAAACAAAAAAACAAAAAACAAAACGCATTTAGTCAAGATAACATGTCAAAACTATAAATCTGGAATTTTTATATTATAAGGCCTCTAGATGCAGCAGGTGGTGATGATGGTGAACGGCAGTGGGCAGATGATTTGGCTTGTCAGATCAACATCTTTTCTTTGAGAGTTATTGCTTACTGCAGTTTTACATGAACTGCAACTATTACTCATGCAATTTATGTTGACTCTAAATCAGACAGCATTTTGATCAATTAGTGGACAAGTGTTATGATACAGTAAAATCTTCAACTAAAGTTTCACTCCAGTATACAACACACATGCTCTCTTGTGTTTTGCTACTTTTAGCATTTTGCATTAAGTGTCATCAACCATAACTATGGATGGTGGTTTGTAGAAAATATATGTTAGTCAATTTTTCAACAGTCAAATGCGTGGTTTTGCAAGCAACTAAAAAACAGCCACATTTTGAATTAAGATGCATGGAAATGTGGCTTCTTTAGATTTTGCTTGCACCACCATAGCCTTTCAAAATGTCTTGGTTCACTGCAGCTATGTCTTTGTTCAGCACCATTGCCATGCTGTCTGGAAAACTGCCAACTTTGGACCACAATCAAAGTATGACAAAAAACAAAAAATAAAAAACACATAGTTAATCACCTTTCTAGAGCTGTTGATCTTTTTCATGCGTTTCCACATTTTAAAGTTTGTTTTTCTGCCACATTCTTTATGGCTCCAACTGTCCAGACTAAACGTTGACCCTACTGTCATTATTTGCAAGTTTAAACAAGTGCTATGAACATTTCCTCAACAAAGGAAAATGTAGTTGCTTCAATAACCTGATACCTGTGTGTTCTTCATTAAGAATTTTGCATAAATTATTGCAGATATTTTAGTGATGAGAGGAAATGTTATATAGCCCATATAGTAGAATATTGTACATGATCCTTGAGTAAAAATGGCATTTGCTGGAAGAGTAGCACTGCTTATTTCAATTTATTTATTATATTTTGTGCTGCCTGCTGCAGCTGTGTATTATTGAGGAGGGAGCAAACCAAGCAGGGGCTTTATGCTTCTAGTGGTTTCTATAGTGGCATCTGATGCCTTCTGAGAGACAAGTGTTTCCTCTCCTCTTTACTCCTGTGCAGAGAAGAGTCATGTATACAGTCATTAAATAGACTTCTTTTTTTCCCCCACATTGTGTCTCTATCAATGACACTTTTCTATTGGAGGCCATTATAAATGGGCAGTATCACGGTATTACAATATACAGCAGTATTTGTAAATCTGAAGGTATGCTCTTCAGAGCCGTCAATGACCTTAAACATGCTGCTGTGCTGTATTGCTCTATTAACATGCTATTGTTATATTATAGCCACTACCTTGTCATAAGACGGGCAGCTCAAGGATTAGGTAAGCAGTGAAACTGAGAAAGATGGTGAGTGCTGGTGGTAATGTCCATCCATCCATTATCTATACACCGCTTTATCCTCACTAGGGTTGCGGGGGGGCTGGAGCCTGTCCCAGCCGACTCAGGGCGAAGGCAGGGGACACCCTGGACGTGTCGCCAGTCTATCGCAGGGCTGCTGGTAATGTGAGATGTACTTTTTGGAATATGTTACAGTCAAATTCAGTGATACAGATGAGACAGCCAGCATGATCAAAGCAACGGGCACTGTTTGCTGAGAACTAAAACCCAACAAAGGCAATGTACTTGCCTTCTTTGCAAGTAGCCTTAATGATTAGGACTGATTGTATATAAGGAAAACCAAAAGATGGTCCACAACATTTAGTGTCCTATATTAAGGATTTAACAAGGCAATTTTATTCTACTGTATCAGTTAAAATACCCACAAAACTACATTTAACTTAACATGATATGATGGCAAATTAAAGGGCAAATCAACATAAAACTTATCAGTAAGGTGTTGGGCCTCCACATCTAACCAGGACAGTGTCGGAGCCTTGGCACTGATTCTCTGGAACACAATGAGTCAGATTTGTGTCTACTCACGTCAATATGTGGCACACCAGAGTATGGCATGATAACTAAAAACTAATATTGCAATCAATCAATCAATCAATCAATCAATCAATCAATCAATCAATCAATCAATCAATCAATCAATCAATCAATAACTAAATAAATAAAATTCTATTGAATAGTGTTTCTGTGTGTGATCCTTTACCTGCTACATCAGGGATGTAGAAAAAGACGTGGAAAATTAGGAGAAAATGGCTCTTAGCAAGCTAAAGCAGTTTTTCAACCACAACCCACTTATTACAGTTTGGCCTGCTTATTACCACAGGTAGCAGCAGCGGCAGCAACGGCTGTGACACACAGCTCAAGGCAGGCAGTCAAGGTACCTTAAAAGCCTTTTGCACCTATTTGCTACAATTTGTGTGAAATAGCAGTCCTTCTCCACAGAGTTAGAACTCAATACCATTTTTCCAAAAGATATTCTCTAATTTGGTGTTTTGGCAACGGTGCTCAAGAGCGCCTTTTAACACGTGGGTTCAAACTCTCCTATAGATGTTCAGTTGGGTTAAGATCTGGTGACAGTGAGGGCCATAGCATACGGAATTACATAATTTTTATCAAACCATTTATACCTTGTCGATAGGGGCATTGCCATCCTGGTAAAGACCACTATCATCACGATAGAAATGTCTCATCACGGGATAAAGGTGATGACTTGGACAAATTTGTATTGGTTTACAGTGAACCTTTCCTTTAAGGGGACAAGTGGACCCAAACCATGCCAGCAAAATATCCTCACAGCATAAAAGACGTACTGCGTCCCCTCACTGTATGGGACAAGGGTTCAGGTCCTTTCTTTTACTTGTCACTCTTTTGTATATTCTTGTATTTTATTTCATGTGTTCAGGTTTAAGCATTTATAAATGGCTTTTTGCAATAAAGTTATGCAATGGAAAGGAACTTTAAAAATGAAGTGAATTTATTACAAAGAAAAATTATTTGGAGATTAGCAGTCTGGTTATAGGTCACAAGACAAGTTTAGGCTACTACAGTGCCATACATCATTGTTCTTATTAACACCGGAAGGATATTAAACCAAGCAATAGATGCTGGGCCAGCCTATTGTCTATCCTGTTGAGAGTCATGTCCCAGAATGCACTGGGTAAAAGATGGGGCACAGCGTATCATAGGGACTTCAAAAACTTAAGTAAACAACAAAGGAGAGAAAATCCCAGACACTGAAAATACAAGTTTAAGTAGTGTCTGTTATCCACTGAGGTGATAAAGGTGAGGTATAAAAGTGGCCCTACTGATACCAGCTTCCTTTTCCCTGAATTCCACTAAATCTCTCGCTGCTCTGGACAATGATTCTCTCAGGCCAAAACAGAAAGGTAATCAAAAGTGTCATCCCCTACCAAGCTGAGTTAATTTAAGGTTTTCTCCAGTTGCTTGTGGCAGTTCTGCTCCTCCCACACAAGGACATCTGTTTCCCTATGGGAAGGCTTTTTGCAGATCTACTTCAGACTGAGACCCCATTACGAAATTTCTACAGATTCTTGACACAGAGCACTGCTTTTACGGGAAAGGCTGAGAGGTGATTAGATAGGTCATAACCAAGTGGACTCAGCTGTGACCTGAAGCTGAAGCCAGTGTGATATATGCAGTATAGCTGCAAGGTTCTATTTCAAAAAGAAGTATTGTTCCAGATTAAATTAAAGAAGTTCCTATTTCTTACTTAAAAAAATAAAATCTATTTTAACAAGAATTTACCATCCCATTGTTTTTTGTTTTGTTTTTTTGGTTTAATACAGGGTTGTAGCTAATATTGACAATACTGAGGATTGTTTACTGTATTTTTGCAATAAACCATGAAGGATTGTTCTAACTGGGAGGGATTAACTTTCTGCAGTTAAATATATTCGAAGGCTACACTATCTTGGCTGATTCCAGTGTGTTTTAAAGCTCATGTTGGTTATTATTTATTAAATAATTAACTGTTTCTCCAGTGTTCTCCTCCAGAGTTGTAATCCTCGCATCACAGTCACGGCTTTGAAACTGCATGTACACCTTCATGGTTGCAAATAAAAATACACAGATGAGCCAAAGCATTTCGACAACACCTGCCTAATGTGCCGTCGGTACCTTGTGTTCCACCAAAGCAGCTCCAACCAGCTGAGGCCTGGACTCTACGAGACCTGTGCCACTGTGCACCAACATGTTAGCAGCAGATCCTTTAAGTCCTGTAAATTATGTGTTGTAACTGCTGTGGATCAGACTTGTTCTAGCACAATCTCCATCACTCTGTTGCTGGTGCACGTCAGCCCTGAGATGCTGTGACCCAGTCGTCTCACCAGAATGATTCAACCCTTGTCAGACTCACTCCAGCCTTTACATTTGCCCTTCCTCCCACTACTATGATTATGAGCTCTGACTGTTCTCTTACTATCTAATATACCTCAGACTTTTTTTTGTTACATTTTTTATTTCTAAATGCTTCATCTATCTGCTTCATGTTTTGGCTCATCAGTGGGAACTTCACAATTAACTGGATAAACAGTGTTATTTGAAAAACTTTATTGTTGGACTCCTGTAAAAGGCCTGTAAAGGTTAATGTTGTTCACTTCAGTGTTTTTTTTTTTTTTTTTAACTCTGACTGCAGCCCTCACAGTTAGCTGCAGTTGGTTGCCTGTTCCTTTGGGTCGCTTGACCAAGTTAAGATTTTCTGTCTACCAAAACGAACAGAAATGGTGGCATTGGCTCTTTTATGACTGGACTTTAGGTACCCTTTAAAGGCTGGTGTGTGAATAACAATTTTCTATACACGTTTCTCCTAATTTCACTGAGTGCACCACTTACCTCTGTTGCCAAACTCTGATGCTACATGCTGATATCAAGCTACTCCTATGATTTATGAGATATGATGTGACTTCATGTATTGATTATCTGACACATGATGTTACCAGTTACAGGCACACAGTCATGCCCTCCACCTCCTCTGCTTGGTGGCAGCCTTTCCCTTTCACCACACATTTCCTCCGCCCGCATTCCCTCTCCCGCTCTCCTTCACTCAGGCTGTCAGCAACGTCTAGTTTTGTTTAGCATTGTGTTGTTTGTAGTTCCACTTTCGAGGGTATAGTGTGTATTTAGTGCTTGTGCTTACTGTCGCCTGTTTTCGTCATGCGCCCTCCAGAGTAGTGTTTGGCCGTGTTGGCATTCAGTAGAGTTACATGTAGGTTAGTTTGTATTCTGTTACTGCACTGTGAGTGCATTCCCTGATTCCAACCTGTTATCGTCTTTCCTAGCTTGGTGTTATCAAGTTCTGGATACCCCTGCTCTCTTTGTAGTGTAACTTGTAAAACTTTATCCTTCTCAGTCCTTGTAACTTCGGGCTAGTTGGCTTTTTGTCCCACTTCAGCTTTCGTAGTTAGTTCTTGTTCATGTTCCCTCGTTCCTCGCAATCTCCTGCACCTTAGTCTTGTCCTGCACTCCCTCCCTAGTGACCACTTCCCAGTTATTCCTTTTAGTATCCTGTATTTTCTGTATCTTGCACCATTCTTGTAATCATTGTTTATCCGCTCCTCTGCTTTGTCCTTGCTGTCTGTACCTGAGTCTCTGAACCCCTGTGACAAATACACTGAATACGGGACAAATGTTTTTGATGACCTCTCCTGCCTGCAGCCTTGGACATACAACAGAGTGAGCATTCTATTTCTACATTAAAACAATGAATGGAATTGTGATGTTCTCATTAGCTATTGAAAAGTATATAAATAGCTACTGTAGGATGAGGATGAATAGCTGTCAAATGAATGAAATCTAGAATAAAGGTGGAATGTCAAAAGGATGAAAAATCAATGTTCAGCTCCATACAGTGAGTGGTGCTACAGTTCCAAGGATAAAAATCTGTCTCAAGACTCTTTCTCAGGAGAGTAAGTGCACTTAAGATATGTTTTATACAAATTTAGGAGAGGTACTTCAGATTACAACGTTTCCTTTGTCTCTTATTGGGTCTATTAACCTTGCACATACAAAATTAAAGAAAAGAATGCACGTTCACATCACAGGTTCAGTAGTAATTTAACCTTTGTCAATCTGAATTTTATAATCTATTTATGGATTTTAAAAAATTCAAACCAACCAACATATGTGATTGAAATATGATTGAGAGCAGCATTGTTGGGGATTCCCCAATGTGGTAACTTTTAGCTGGAAAATAATGCAGCAATAACAACTTACCATCTGCTTTATATCACATCTGACTGGCCTCCTTGTGTCTTGTATCTCTGATTGTCTACAACAGAGCTTGTCAGGGCAACAGTTTTGCTGCCAGCACGCAGATTTTAGAGCCTCTCCTTTGTATGAGCAGTAAATTGGCAAAGGTGGAGACACTCACTGATTTGGAGAAAAAGCAACAGAAATGTTTTTGACTTTCAGCTGATAATCGATCAGCAGCAGGTGGTGGAGATGTAATCTAAATGGCAGAGGCAGTACAGGACTTTTTGAATGGGTCCAGCCATGTGAAGCTGTATTTAACATGTATGTGTTAATTAGTTTGTATTGTCTACACAGAGTTGTTGAATGTGCCTACCTTTTTGTTTGCCAAATGGAAATGAAGTCGAAACTGCATGCGTCAGGTTTAAAAAGTCACTTTTTTGCATCGGTTTTGTAGTGCACGCCATATTATCAACAGTTACTGCTGAGCTTTAAGCCATAGCAACACATAGGAGAATTCTTTTCAAGATATTGTATCAATTTATTCGCTTTTTACCGATGTCAAGGTCCAGTTATGTCCTTCTGTACGAATGTTTCTTCACAAGACATTGAAAAAAAAAAAAGAAAAACCTGTGAGCAGACTTCAGTGACTCTTGGTTGAACAGTAGTTCATGAGTGAAGGAAGTGATTAGCTGTCATTGTGATTCCACTATGAGGCAGAAAAGTGCTCTTTTCTAATTAACTACTGAACTTATGTATACTATACTACACATGCATACATACATACATATATGTACATATCATGTGGAGGGAGGGCTGCAAGGTGGCGCAGTTGGTAGCACTGTTGCCTCGCAGCAAGAAGGTCACCGGTCTTTCTGCGTGGATTTTGCATGTTCTTCCCGTGCAGTGTGGGTTCTCTCCGGGTTCTCCGGCTTCCTCCCACAAGGTCCAAAAACATGTTGAGGTTAATTGTCTGTAGGTGTGAATGTGAGTGTGCTTGGTTGTCTGTCTCTAGGTGTAGCCCTGCGATAGACTGGCGACCTGTCCAGGGTGTCTCCTGCCTTCGTCAGCTGGGATAGACTCCAGCCCCCTGTGACCCTCGTGAGGATTAACCGGTGTGTAGATAATGGATGGATGGATATCATGTGGATCTAATGTCTGCACCATCTTTATTCTGATGCAGATCTGAGTCAAACACTACATTTTTAAAAATAATTTCTTCTCCTGAAACACAGAAGACAACTTTGGAAAAAAATAAAATATTATACCACTATGATCACCTTTTTCTGCCACTTCTTTTGTACATAGTGGTGGAACCATACTACATTTTTTTTATTTTTGGTATCATGGACAGCTGTTTTGCTGATTCCAAGCTGGTTGGCTTCATTAAGCACCAAGATATCTGTATCCTTGTCAGCCTGTAATTCTCTTCTGCCAGGCATTATTGAGTTCTAATTTAGTTTGAAATATTTGTCGATTTTACATATCCTGCTTGTGCTCAAAATAATGGTGACTCAAAAAATGTTTTCAGCTATTGAGTTGGAATTTTGACATTTTTATAGTTTCAGTGCTCCATTACATTAAAATGTTCAGTGTTGATGACCTGTTGGTAGACTTTGTAAAGAAAACAGCTGCTCTAGTAATTATTTCTAAAGCTGTATCTCTGCCAAGGCTTCCCAATCCACAACATGTGTGATCACATTTTGCATGGTTTCATTTCTGACAAATCTGACACACAATCAACAGAAAACTCCACAAATGAGGCATTGTTTTTAGAGCAGCTATATCCCTGGAGTGAGTTTTATTATACATGTATTCATGCTGTTGTGTCCTTCGCCTGAATTTCACAATAGACGTCCCATTCTGGATCAGTGGATTCATGCATGAAAAGTTTTACCTTTTTTTTTTTTTCTCACAGAGGCTAGTTTAATCCTCCTACAAAGTTGGAGGACACTTTCCGTGCCCTTGGAATTGAATAAATTGACAGGAATGTGTAAATTCAGCTTTTGCAGATTGTCAAATTAAAGTTTTCATGTAAAAAAGAGAAAAGACTAGAACAGCATGATTCGGTACTCTGGCTCACATTTCAGCGGTGGCAGTTCTTCCAGTCACAGCAGGGACACAAAACAAATCATATCCACTGGCAGTTGTCCTTGAATCCCAGTTTGGAAGTGTCGCTGGTGCCCAGTCCTGCTCGTAAACACCATAATCTGTGGAGGCAAACAGTCTGCTGCTTAACATGCGCAGCACCATCCTCTGATCTGGCAACTGCACATGGACAATGTGAATGACCTCTGATCATAAAACAGGCTGCCTCTCTAAGACAACGCCTTCAGACCACACGTTATCACCTGGACTCTCGCCATCGAGCAGGACCTTTTAATAGAGATTGGTTTATCTATTTATGAGGATTTATTGGAAGGAAAGATATTTCCGTCAGCCTTGATAACAAGCCTTAAGGGACATGCAGGGGGGTGTTGTGTGTCTGTGTGTGTGTGTTCTTGTCACCCAAAGACTTAAATGTATGTGGGGGACTGTTTGCTTGAACGTGGAAAGCATCTTTTAGGTGCAGTTTTCAAGGACATACACACAACAGGCTGTGCAAGTACACTCCAGAACACCCATACAAATGAGAGCTCCACACATTCTCAAATGTATCATAGTTTTCTTGTAAGGACGTTTATTTATTACATTTATTCCCTAAAACTACAATCCTAATTTAAATTAAAACCATGTAATTTAATGCAAATAAAAACCTTAAAAGAGCCTTTATCTAATTCCTCCTGTTTTGAAAGGTCAGTCCACCCAGCTAAAGAAAATATATTTTCTAGTGTGGTGTATCTTGCTTCTACCTGTCTCAAACCCCTACTTATACATCAAGCTAAGCCAGAGTAGGGTGGGAGAGTGGCAACAGAGTTGGCATTGTGCTAGGTTAACGGCTCCAAATTTTCCCTTTGACATCAAGCTTCAATCCACACAAAGTACAGATTACCACGTCCTGTGTTTTATTTCCATCTGTTCATTCTGTCAAGTCAGTAGACTCAAATGTTAAAGTTTCGACAGAGACGCCGTTAACAACTGTACTACATTTTCAGTTATATTTCACAAAGTGAACAGCGTAGGTGCAAATGGGGCTAACAATAAAAGCTGAAAAGTAACGGAGCAAAAAATTTGGTCATGAAAACAACAATAGAAAAATTTAAAAGGATTGCAACAGCTGCTCTAAATTAAATTAGGGTTCCAAAAATCTTTTTAAGCAGAATGTGTAAATTGGCCCGATAAAAATAACACAGCTCTAGTGCTAAAAACAAAGAGAAGATTGTCTGTAGGCTTTTGAATTTTTTTTTGCCATACTTGCATTTCTGTGTGCTATGTTGTGAAGCACAGTTGCTCTTGGGATTGTGACACTGGGAGTTAGCCCAGCCTAGAAAGCTTTAGGTCTTCATCCCATAATTACTCCATTTTGAAATTATTTCAGAACAGAGGATGTGAGACATTGGGGTGTACTACGAAGCAAGTTTGACATAGCCAGGCTTTCTTTGCGTAAGTTGGCTTGACAAAAAATTCCAGTCCAAGATAAAAACGTATCAGGAAGATTATCAACTTTCTTTGTTAACTCAGATTTTCAGTTTCAGACTCTTGACATCACATAAAATATTTCTGACAGCTGTACATTAAAGTTGTAGAAATTTAAACTTCATATATTTAAACATGATATTGTATTAAAGTGAATTTAGGTCTGACACTGTCCCATAATGCAGGATATCACTTTAATTTTTGGCCAAATCATAGTGAAAACAATGTTATTGAATATTCTCTGTACATATCAGTAGAATAATCCATTTTCTAATCTGCGTTCTATCAGCATCAGTACCAGCAGTGTAAACGAACCAAACATAACGTGTTTAGGCAATTTCTGTATCATCAGCTGAATACATGATGGGTTTCCATGGCAACATGATGCATACATTGTGCCATATTGTAATGGCACAGCTTTATTCAGTGATACTGAACACAACACAGCATGTTTGTAGATATAACGCATTCCCTCATGTGAGAATCTCAGAAAAAATCTTGAGGAAACAATTTAACTTTCGTTCTTTCCAGCTGATTTAAGTCCAAAAATCTGAACATAACCTGCTCCGACCAAGTTGGCTCCACAACACAAGTTACCATGGAGATCTAGCAGGTTAACAGAGAGCCACCTTTGTGATACTGAAAACTCTGACTTTAGGCTCAACATATCTCGCTAACCCACTAATCTCACTTTATAGTCCAGCCTTCAGGAAGCAGTACTTTTGAACAAAGGTACAGAGAAAAGCCCAGCTCAGAGCTGTTGCTGTTGTTTGTCATTAGTCATGTGGCATGCATTTGGCAACGACGGCGCATTTTACGACAAAACTACAATTATCAGCTTAACAGCTGTGACGGCTGAGAGCCGCTCGGCATGCGGTGGGACCCAAACAAAAGAGGAGACGGGGGTTAAAGGGGAAAAAAAACCCAAAGGGAATCCAGGGGGGTGTGGAGCACCAGGAGGCAGGTGAGGAATCCAGGGTGGGTGCACTGGTGTAGCAGTGGTGCAGGAGGGTGAATTCCTGTGCCGGTGCTTGTGAGGGGGGAAAATCCGACTTGTGCTCTCGAGGTGGATAAGGCTGGCGTGAGATGCGGATGGCTGGACGCTGAGACCGGCGGAGGAGACGCTGGAGAACAAAAAGAGGACAACAACGGTTACTCGAGACTGCTTGGCAAAAACGCACATGTGCTACAGACTGTAGCTAGACGGCCTGAATGTACCACTCATGGTGTTCACAATCATCTGGCACAGGAGTCCAGGTGAGAAGTGGCTTTAACCTGCCTGGTGAGGCAACGAAGCGTCTTCTTCCAACCTGGCCCGCCCAGCCTGAAAAAGAGACGCACAGCCAACCAAACACACAGAAAAACAGCAGGATCCAAAACACACAGCAAAACATGTCCACAACCATCACAACAGCACTTCCATGGTACCTCACTTTGCAACAGCTTGGAGTGTATACACCTTTTGCCGCATGAGATCAGATTTTCTTGCAATCTTTGCCATTATCCCATCAAACTGCACAGAAGACTCTGCTCTGCAACAGCAGTGTAACTGCCAAAAAGTTAGGAGGTGAAACACTTTTCATAATCTGAATTACTGATAATATTTCAATCAGCTGAGAGAAATACATTGTGTCTTTGTGTGCTTCAATTTGTCCAGGTTTTAAAATATTAACATCTCGCCTATTGCAACTCCCTTTACATATCAGCAGTCAATCACAATAGCAGTGCCAATGATAGTTTGGAGTTCCTGGTCTTTTTAGGAGCTGGAAATTGAGGACAATCTACAAAACACACAGAGAAAAGTTTTCATGAGGACTGTTAATGTAAGCTGTAAGGCGTTCGTAGATGGTTAAAATGGCTATTGACTGTTTAGATTCATGATTGATCAAATTTAAATAAAAAAGAATGAAAAATAGACATAACATCCACCATTTTCAGAAAATCTGGGCCTTTCAAAAAAAAAAAAAAAAACGTGAGCATGACTGAAATGATTGAGAGGTTCTAGTATTTCTAAAGCAGTGTCCAGAATGTGAGAGCTAAAGTCTGATAATCAGAAGTGTTCAGCAGAATGAGAAGATATAATAGCAACATTAAGCATATACTATACCTGCCAGGCAGAAATCTGCTTAAAGTGTTCCTTTTGACAATGGGATGTCTTTTTAATTGTGCCTGAGAGGAAACCAATCAAATTTCTGCCTCTACCAGACAATAAAGTTATCTGTTATATTTCTTATCAAGGCTGCTAATGCAGTGGATACTGTAAAGAGTTGTGGGATACACACACACACACACACACACACACACACACACACACACACACACACACACACATTCTGTCACATACACTAAAGGGCGGCAGAAAGAAAGAAACTCTACACTCACAATATTCCAGTTTGTTATATCCTGAGGTCTGGAATGACAACCAATTAAATCCATCCTATTTTCAAAATTAAACTCATGTTTAAAAGGGAACAACTCATTCCAACCACTATAATGAGAATGAAAAGCTTAAATACTAGCTGCAAAAATGAGCACACTGTGTGTATTTGTATTTAAGGTTTAACTAATCACATTCTTAAGCATGTCCAAACCTAATTTGTTTTCAACATCACCTGAACTAAAGCAAAGTGCTTAAATTTAGACGAATTAAAACCAATGAAAGCATTAAAATGGCTCTAAAATCAAACAAACGTTTAAATATAAATGAGTTGGTATTATTTTTTAATGTGTGTATGTTTGCCTCAAACACACCTGCTTTCATGAATTGTGCATATTTTAATCCTCAGTTCTCACACACAAGTTTCATTTGCATGAGGAAATATCTCTAAATACAGTTTTCTGTATGTTTTATTAGCTGCATAGGAGGAGGATGCCAGAGAAAACTGAAGCCTTTTAGAAAAATCTATTTACAGTTTTGGACATAGAGGTGGAAGAAAAATTAAAATAACCTTTAAAACCTCAAATAAGACTTTAAGAACTCACTTGGAGCAAGTCAGTACCATTCACATATACAACGTATGGAAAGGCAGATAAATCCTAAGTGAAGTCACTCAGTTTTCCTGAACAGCAATTTTGAAGCTCCAGTGTTGTGGCTCCTGTTGGAGCAGCAGTGCCTAACTCCATACAGTCTCGCTTTACCAGACCTACCTCCACAGTCCTGTGTCAGCACTGGAGAATGGTGTGGCAGTAGCCTATTATCAATCTGTTATATTGAGAAAATGCTCTGACTTGTTTGTGTTTCTTTAAAGTAATCACCATCAACTTGGGAGGTGCTCCGCGCAGGATGCAGTGACCGTCCACTGCAAAACCATGACGGGGCGATTGTTTTGGTGGAACTTTTGCACGCAAAGAGTAAAGTGAGTCCATTAAAATGGCTAACACACTACAAGCACCAAGCAGCCATGCCTTACTGCAAGATCCAAATTTTCGGCACAACATGCTATTTATGTAGTTGGAGGTCTCCATGTATGTTTTTGCTTAGAGACTGTTTGTTACTCATTGTGAAAACAGTAAGATGTACATAGTGCAAGAGGAGGAAAAGGTGTGTGAAACACACAGCGCAAATCTACGATGTGCATCTACAGAGTCAGTAACCTCCTTAAAACTGGCTAATCTAAAAATGGGATTAGGGAGAACCTGAGGCCTTGCAAACACATTTGACCCACGGACTGTCCTGTGAAGGCACCCACCAGTCATTCAAAGAAGCCACAACCTTAAAACTTTAGTGGGCAAGGAACCATATATGATAACTTCCAAAGGCTTTGGAAATGGATAGGAACAGAATCACATGACTTCATCCAGTCAATCATCAAAGGTCAGGCTACATCACAACACAGTCACTATAGCCTTTGACTAACAACAAGTGAGCCAGAGTGATATTTTGATACAAGTGTCGTAATCTCTCTAAGTCTGAATGGTGATTTTGATGAAAATATTCCTTCCCCTTTACATGTGCATTTTTTTTTATTTTTATTTTTTACAATATTTTATGAACATATTATTTATTTATTTATTTTAATCCTCGGTGGGCGAGGAATCGTATATGGTAACTGTTTTGACTTTGATTTGTAGCCTAAATCTGAAACTTCTTTAAAAATGTCAAGAGGGTTCATTATGCATAAAAACAAGCCCTAATACAATTTCAATGGGTCAGTGATAAAAATCTCCAACTGCACAGTTGACAATAATGGGGAAATTGATTATAAAAACAGAAACTGTTCTGTGGGTGTAAACGTTTCATTCTGTTGTAAAGTTAAACATGGAGACCTATAAGGATTGATTCATTTTTAGAGCAAGCCTCACAGGGCCATTTGATGAAGTGCCATTTTTACTACTTCTGCTATTGTTGTTTTCAACCTAGGAGGTCACCAGTTTGTTAGTGCTTGCATAAATACACACTCAGAAATGCTCTCTTACAATAGCTAAAATTGCCACTGGGTTCAGCACAGCTAAGAAGCAAGCTAGTTAGGAGAGCTGCAAGAAAGAATCTGTGGTTGCATGAGTTCACCATAGTTGAGCTTTGAGAGCTGTGGGTATGTAAGTTTGCCGAGTTGTGGACTTTGCTCACTGCGGTGGCAAACCATTCCATTGGCTTTTTCCAAAATGACTTGGTTGGGTTTAGAAAAAGGATCAGAGTCTAGGTTAAAATACATCCTGTCGCTATGTTTACCACATGTTACTGCGCTATTTTGCTCAGTACATGTAACAACCCCACTGAACCCTATAAATTCATTTTATCATATGATAGCAAGAAGTTGTCAACATTATCAGGGTTACTTTGTATTTATTATCGATCAGACTGGATTATAGCATGCCTACTGAGCTTGCGGTGGGGGCAATCCCTGCCTCTCCACATGTATGGAATTAATGTGTGCTGATAATGGCCTTTTAATGGGCTGAATATGTCGGAATTAAGCGAGCAGCTTTGATGACAAATGGGGATCAGCAGCTAATTTCAGTGTTATTTCAGTGCCACTTCAGCTGCTATTAGCTGATTTCAGACAGTGGGGCACAGCTACTTTCAGTAACCTCCTAATGATGTAGCCACACATGGGACAAGTAAAGATTACATATGTGGCTTGGAGAGACTGTGGTATCTTTTCAAGATAAAGTGAGAATTTGTCTTGGTCCATTGCTGATGTTTCTTTGAAAGGGGGTAGGGTGACTAAGTGACAATGATGGGTTCTGTATTGTCTTTAAGTGCAGAACCAGCACCTCCTTATATGTACTCTGTGACTTGTGCAGATCCTGTCAAGCACAGCATCTCCTATAGCTAAAGCCAGATCAGATTTGCCATTTTGAACAAATGAAAATCGTTGTCTCAGTGTTGCCTCTGATATGCTCTGACTGGCAGCTTACATAGCCTGAAATCTTCATTTACACACTCAAATTGACATAACCACCAATTAATCATGCTCAGATGCATGCACCTATGACTTTGACACCATCAGCTGTTAAATGTGTATAGCTTTAGCAGGTTTTATAAAAAGTGAACAGACGCAGTAAAGATTGTCTCCTGATTAGCAGAGTGCTTAGAGCAAATACGACAGTGAGTGCTGTTTGCTGTTTCTGGTCTAGAATTGTACTGCATGTAATTATTTTGCTTTCTTTCTTGACATTTCCTCTTACACTGTTACAGTTAAATAAAGGAGACAATGTTTTGTTTTTTGTTTTTTAATGTAAAAAGTCTCCTGTTCTGTCATCAGTGCTTTTATGAGCCTTAATTTCAATTTTTTTGTTATTTAGAGGATAGATTTCTATATTTTCATAACCAGTTCCTTGTCTACCAAGCAATTCATAAGACTGCATAAAATGTATAATTGATTTTTTTTTTTTTTTTAATAATTTGCATTGTCATAAAAACCCTCAAAAAGGTTCTGATTATTTGCTATCGGTGGCAGCTGCACTGGGAATCTGATTTTACATGGAGAAGGAGCTCATGAGGAATTTCAAGACGCTATTGTTGAGAAGTTCAGATGAGGATAGGGATATAAACTGATATACATTTTGAAGAGCTTTCACAGAAATATGGCAGCAATGGAGCCTGCAGGCCACCATGCTGAGATGGATGGCCATGAAAGAAGCTCATCAGGAAGCTGCTCTCAGGTCAGCAACAACATAAAAACAACTGCAGGCCTGGATTGCCATAGTGTGGACACTGCATGCATACAATAAGTTTTCAGGTATTTTGCCAAGCACTCATTTAGAAGCTCTAGCCCCTCCAGGATGGTCCACATATGTGAATGCTCAGTGTAGCCTGTGTTTACCACTTTCATTGACATTTTATTCATACATTCATACATTTGATCTGCTTCTAATTTCTTTCATTATTTCCACTTCAGCTGACCTATCAAGCTCAGTTCATCACTTCCCCTTCATTGCTTAAACATAAGCTGAATCTTGAACTTCACCTTTTGACTGCCACTTCAACTTCTTTCAATATGTCAGCTAATTCAGATATTTAAGTGTAATTTTCAACTGTGAAAACGTTAAAAAACAAAACTTTTTCAGAAAAGTCTGCCTTTTTGTAGCTGCAAGTTTTTATTGTCTTGTTTTGTACACTAGACATTTTTTTAATGGACATTGACCTCACCATGTGCCCTTTCTGCCTCCTCAGCTGCGTATTAAATATACAGTAACTCGTCTTTTGCAACAGCTCACCTCCAGGCATTTGCATTTTTTTCTGCTACTCTGTTCTACAAAGTCAGTCCCTTCATCTCCATCACTGGATGTCTCTCCTCCAGCCACCACTGCAGACAATAAACAGCCCCACCTCCCCTGTAACACTTTCCAATTAAATCTCTTCCATTTGTCGACTTGGAGATGCCACCTTTAAGTGAATTATGGTGGAAAATGGAGACAGATAAGAGGGGAGGGTTGGAGAGGAAGCTTCACTGTGCCATGTGTGAACTTAGGACAATGTATCCTCTCAGCTCTGAAAGGAGCAGAATTGATAGATGGAAAGAGGGAGAAACAATGCAGGAGACAGACAGAGAGAGAGGAAAGAGAGGGAGAGTGATGCATGACCCCCAGTTTCTCAAGGCTTTGTAATAAAAGGCTGCTGTGTGGTGTTCTCTGTCTCTGTCACATTAAAAGTAAATAAGACTAATAGCATGATGCTGAAAACTCCACAGGGCTAGACTGCCCCAAAGTGAAATATGTGTGTATGTGTTGCAGGCGTGCGCACTTCGTCTGGTTATATTGCTGTACAATGCAGCCCATACAAACAGCACCGACCTCATTATGCATTTATGTGCATAGGCTTATGGACCACTCGAAAGTCCTCACTGTGATGGGCACTGACGTCTGGGACATTTAGGATGCTAGGGAATTTGCCAAACTGTGACGCAGTTTCATCAACTTGGTCTGGTCGTAGTGAAAACTTATTATGTTGAGGCTAATTTATCAAAAGTGAGTGAAAACAAGTTCTTCTTGCAACTGTCAGGTCAACATCTTTTACGTTTGGCTGAAAGTGTCCTTACCAGAAAAAGGACAGCACTCGTTGCTTGTTGCACAATTTCACTTTTTCATAAGGTCCTTGGTGAAGGGAAGGCAGTCTTAACCCTTTAAAGTCAATTCATGGTTTCTGCATGACTGATGTGGACTTTGAAAGCAGACAGCAGATGCACATGTTCTATTCATACTGCATTAGGTATGCGCCGCTCTACTATGCAGACAGTTGCATGGCCCCTGTTTCTTGTTACAGACTGGACTGTAGCACAGTGTTGTGTCCGTCTCAATGTAGATGGATGAAGCACAGGATTTCTAGAGAATTTAGGAACTTCCTACCCTGTTTTGGCACTGTCGATGGGAAGCATGTACAAATCAAAGCATCAAAGACCGACAACAACTGCAGTACTTCAGTGATACATTTTAAAGTAGATTGGATGGTTGAGAATCTCCTCATAGTCTCTTTTCATAACAAGCACCATTTGTTTCCCTGGCACATGTGTGGTTGGTGTGCTTGAAGACAATCAATGCAGTCACAAAATTTGGGCTGCACATGGATGTCCACTGAGGGGTCTGCACTGACTCTTGTGGACCTGGGTTGATAATTACATTTACACTACACGTACCCTCACAGAAAGCCTGACTTGGCCTTTTGTGTGTATGTGTGGTTTTTGGCGACTGAGTCAAACCCCATCTAATTCATTCAGTTCACTCCATTAAGAAGGAAACTTTGGTCTTCTTAGGATTTCTTATGGTACAAAGCAGTGTTTTTCTAATAGTTACAGCTAACAAGTGTATAATTATTCACAGGTGAGTGGTGGTATGTGATATAGGGTGTTGTTGACAACAGCTGTGCAAATGAAGATAAACACAAGGCTGCTGCTGATGATTTAGTTTTTGTGCAATTTGTTTTACTCTCACATACATACTGATATCTACTGAAATAGATTTTAGATTTTACAGTGTGGTGTCAAATCAAAGAATGTGGTTTTAGGGAATCTTGAAACTGTCAAGCTGTACATTTCATATCTGTGTGTGTTTATGGGACAGTAATGACAAAGTTCAAAGGAGACCTTGACACCATTACGGAAATTGACTGTGTCCCCACCACATATGGTCTGTTTCCTGTGCAGACAGGCATTTATTGGTTTCTGAAGAGTCACAGGGGAATCTCCAAACGCTAAATGAGAAAAACTGCTTAAAAATGAACATAAGTCATGCAGAGGTCAGAGGATGCCCTGACACAGTTGCGAGATCTGCACCTGCAAACACAAGCACCTGCAACATAACATAATATTCTAAACAAATTAGAATCTGTTCATTCTGAGCAGAATAGGGGGGTGGGGGGCAGTGGATTCTAAAGGTACCTGAGCTGCCATTTTTGTGACTGAGGTTATGGCAACAAGACTTGTTGTGCAAGAGGCTACTGATCTAATCTTCCAAGATGAGTAAGCAGACGATGATTTGGAGGAGGAAGTGTCAGAACACAAAGACAACATGGAGGGAAAACTCTGATTACAGTCCGTCTGATGAATATGGCTCTCAGGGAGAGGAACAGGCAGCAAAGGAGACATTTATGTCAAAGAACAACACAATCAGCTGGTACTCACTTTCACATCATGTTGCTGGCAGGATGGCAGCAGAAAATACCATTCAGATGACCCCAGAACCCACAAAACTAGTTACTTTTCATGCCATTTTCACTTTAACAATGTATATCTAAATCATTGTGACTGCGATATTTTCAGGTCTTGGGTAAAAAAGGGCATGTTATTCTGTAAATATTTTTGGTCAGAAATGAGTGGTGTAAAATCTCTCTCTCTCCTCTCAGAAACGTTACATAATAATATTCCATCCATTTATTTATACATTGTAAGTATGTAGTTCAAAACTCGGTTTAGACACTTGTCATGAGAGAATTCCTGGCCTGGGTCAAACCTGACTGAAGTCATGCTGTGAAGACATCCATGCATTATCTAATCCTCACTAGGGTCACGGGGGGCTGCAGTCTATCCCAGCCAACTTAGGGCGAAGGCAGGGGAAACCCTGGACAGGTCGCCAGTCTATCACAGGGCTACACTTAGAGACAGGCACACTCACATTCACACCTATGGACAATATAGAATCACAAATTAACCTCAACATGTTTTTGGACTGTGTGGGAGGAAGCTGGAGAACCCGGAGAGAACCCACGCTGCACGGGGAGAACATCCACGCAGAAATATCCCGGTGCCCCCACTGGGACGTGAACCAGCAAACTTCTTGCTGCGAGGCAATGGTGCTACCAACTGCACCACCTTGCAGCCCTGACATAGAATATGTATATAATACCCAACAGTATGCAAGGGTCAAAAAGGGAATCCATGCATTAAAAGCCCGTTTAAATGGCACAACATTCAAAATACATTCAATCAGAATCCTGAACGAAGTTAGGACTCCTTAGAGAATCTCATAATGTTACTTCAGCTAGCTTGACCTGCTCTTTATAACCACACAAGGAGATTCCAGAACAACTGTGCAGTTTGGGAAGCCAGAGCCAGTGGGCACTCTTCTTTGAAATGTTCACCTGCTGTGGTCGAGGCTGGGGAAGACCTTCACAACTCTGTAACTGTAGAGTTCCCCTCCAAAAAATAATAAAAAATAAATAAAAACACCATGTCTGCCAAGGAATATTACTAAAGACTATATATTAATGTTCAACGTTAGTAGAGACCATCTTGTTCTCCTTCCATTCTTTGGTCACAAAGGAGGGGTTTGTGCCACAGCTTGTCAAATGGTTACTGAAAATGCGATGGTGTTTCCTGAGCTTTAGACTCTCCTGGTCTCTGTTCTGTCAGAGGTCAGTACTGTCAAGACGGTTTGTGGAATGACGTTTTCACTGGTGTAACGGCTGGAGTGACTGAACTCTTAGGCTGGGCTGAATGGTTGAGCCAGTACATCCAACTTGAATGTTGGTCTGCTTTGACAAAAACATTTCGTGAACCAGTAGTTCTTCTTTTGTCTAAACCAAAACATACTTCAACTGGAAAAAAACATTCACATAAATCATATTTCCAACATACACTGACAAACAGCAAGAGGCCAGGTTTCAAATCCCATCGCCCATGACCGCAGTTGTTCCTTAGCCTTTGCCAAGTAGTTTTAGTTGCCTAGCCTTACTAAGACCTTAACCAGAGAGGTGACAAGTAAGGAAACAGTGCTTTGCTTTGTGTTTTGTGACTGTGCTTATTTTAACCTGGGTTTTCCCTTTAAGCTTCCCTTTCTGATTGAGGCCTGGCTGAGTGGCAGTGTAATCACCCTGCTACATGTGAAAGTGCTGCAGTTAATTGGACTCATGGGACTCAAGAAAGTGGGCTGATTTGGAGTGTGGATTTAAATAAGTTGTTTGGTTTTTCTTTTATTCCCGTTTCCCTTGTCAGTAGCAGTTGAGTTCTTTACTGGTGAGCTGAACGGTGAAGTTTTGTTGAGTTTAATTAAGAAGGCTTTTAACAGTGGCAGTTTGCTGAATGTTGCAGTGAAAGGTGTAATGCCTTAGTTTAACAGTATTGTTCTTGCATTTGCTCCTTTTTATATGAAACTCTAGTTGACTGTGCAGCTCTATTGTAAAAAGGCAGTGCACCTTGAAAACTGAAATGATGCTGTTTCCTCATTTGCGGGTAATGCAACACTTCACAGAGGGATTTAGTGTGTTAGCCCCAGCATGACACACCCTGTGTGTATGTTCAACTGCCACATTTTAGGAGATAGGGAAAAATAGTATGTGTACCTAAATTATATCAGACAGTTTCCGCAGGAGGGAGGCAGGAAGTCGGGTGTTTACATGGTCCATACACATCTCCCTGAGCTACTTTATGCATGTCTGAGCTCAACGGTGACACACAATACTTGTATGACTCATTGTCTAGCCAAGATGTTCCCATAAAGACATTTATATACTTTGTGTTATTTTTCCAGCTTTTGCCATTTGAAATTAGTGACTCATTTTATTTTTAAATGCCACTGACTCATTCTTTGTTTGTCTGTGAATTGGCTTTTATGAGCACACAACGTACATTTAAGTAGGCCTTCTCAGCACACCACAACAACTGTGGCAATAACTTTTTCATCTGAATTACAGCATGCTATACAAGCACAGCTTGTTGGAAGATGTTCCATATGTACCAACTGACGATTCAAGGTGGGACAAGCATTGGGTTGTGTTTCGCAGCACAAACTGATGTGTAAGAAGCCATCTAGCACACGGTGGTAGCCATACTTGGAGTTGCAAAGCTGTAGGTCACTTGAGCAGGACTAAGAGTCCAATCAGCTGTTACTGCAGTTCAGATTATAAAAATAGAAAAAAAATAGACTTAAAGTATAAAAATACACATTGAGTTTACCAACATGCAGACAGATGATTGAAATAGAAGTGTATCTAGCCCAATAGACATAAAGGTGATTGAAGTTGAACATAATTGTTTCTTATGCTAATCCAAGCTCATAGAACTTGGTTCACACCAAGTCTTGCAAAATATCTTGTCAGGACCAATGGTCTGCACAAATGCACGTGAATGCATTTGTTGATCAAACTAGCTCATGCTTTTGATGACCAGTGAAAGATTTGTTTGCAATTTAAAGACTCTGAGCGCCTCTAAGGGTTTAGAGACACAAGATGTAAATTTTGTTGAAAGATGTTTGACATTTTCAGGGTGGGTCAAACCTTTTGGGTCCAGTCCTCTTTAACACCAGGTTCAGACCTCCAACTGGTCATATCCTGAACAGACTGCCATTATAGTTTCACAAGGATCTTAAATATATTTTTTTTTTTTTTTCTTCTGCCAGAGAGGAGCACATGGATGTAGGCAGACCAGCAGGTCAGATTAAATCAGTTTTACCTGTCCATATGGCATTTACACGTAGAACCATGTTGTATTAAAATTTTAAACTGTTAGGAGTGTTGCAGTGATTGAGGACTGGGCAGAATAACTCAAAGCAGCTTGTAAAAAAATGCAAAAAAAAAAAAAAAAAATGAAATAAAAGTCACATGAACTAAGTGTAACCTTACACAACACTGGTCCTGACAATGTGCTTGCATTCTGTGTTCAACATGGAAGATGTCATGACATGTGGATAAACACAAAACTGACCCCAGGCAGAGTTTTATTCCGCTCTAAAACCTGGTCTCCATGCTAATGGTCAGCTCAGCATTTTCCTGCTCACTAATCTGGTGTGAATGTGACTGTCTGTGTCCATACGTGTCCTAAGACTGAGGCTGTGAGTATGTGTGTCTGAAAAGCAGGCACTAACGAGTTCCCTCCTGAGCAGTATGTTTTATTTATCAAACAGTCAGACCACAGTGCTGTTGACACCAACAGCCATAAACAACCATGGAGCAAAACTGCAAGGCTCAGCCAGAGATACATTAGATGTGACTGGCAGCACACAGATGTAAGGCAGAGAACTAATTTGCAGCAGCTTTGTCTGCAATATAGTTACAGCATTTTTTTTGTCTTTTTTTTTTTTTTACTAGCAGCTCAGTTCTACCTGTGTGGATTAGTGCTAAACCCATTACGGTGAAGGACCTTGTACAAATGGACTATATAAGGGCAAAATAGAATATTATTTGGATGCACCTAGACTGGCCATTTGGAGCAGCAGTGGAGTTTTCCCTGAGGACCAGTCAGGCTGTAAGCACTGAGTCCACTGACACTGTTACAGAAACCAGGTGTTTAGCCCACACCTCCCTCCTCTGCCAGCATGAAGACTCAAAAGAGAACAAGGGTTAAGCATTGCGAATTTTATGACAAACAAATATTATCAACAAGAAAATTAAAAAAAATACTAAACAACCAGACAGAAAATAATATTTTTAGAAATATCAGTAGAAAATAATATTTGAAGAATAGTGTACAGTGCTGTGAAAAGTATTTGATACCTTCTTGAATTATTCTCTGTACTTATTCTATTTCTCTCTCTCCAGGCACTAATTAAATCTAGAAAAGCTATTCTTCATGTATCAAAATGACACAGTTATATTCTTTTGTTTTCCATGAGAATAATACTTTAATGCCATAAAATCTACACTGTTGCAATCCAGTCTATCCAATACCTGGGTATGAGTCACTGACTTCCCTGTGGTGGATTCTTGAACCATTCTTTCTTTGTAGAACTACTTTAAGGGAGGGTTTGCGAGCATGAACTACTATTCAAATCCCAACACGACATCTCAAAGGGGTTCTCTCCAAACCTTTGCTAGGCTACTCCAAAACTACTAAACGGTTAATTTGATTACTTTTGAGTCATTAAGAGGTGGATTTGCTCAGGATAATTGTATTGCTGCATTCTCCAATTGCACTTGAGTCTTAACTCACCAAATGATGACCTGATGTTGTCCTTTAGGAAACTTTCTGCCACAGAGTGGAATTCATGTTTCTTTCAATTATGTCAAGTCATCTGGAAGCAGCATCTCCACAACATTACACCGGCACGACTGTGCTTGGCTATAGGTAAACATGTCTATTCAGAGAAGTCTGTGGCTGGTTTAATCCTGATGTACTGGGACTCCTGTCTTCCAAACAGTTCAACTTTCAACTCATCAGCTAATGCTCAGTTGGTACTAGATAACCATTCTTGGCTTCAATGCATTATTATTATTTAAAACTGGATTTGCATATTCTCAGGTTGCCTTTCTTTAAGAATTAGTTTGAAGATTTGACACAGTTTAGAGATGAGATACAGTCACAAATAGAGGAATAGAGGAAATCTGAAGGATGTTGAAGAGTGACACCTTTCTCTCAGCTTGATAGCATGATGCACTGTCATCTCTCTGGTTAATACAGGTAAAATTCTGTATTATGTTTGTAAAATACAGATCCTTTCTCAATGAGTCAGTTTCGCTCGTGAGAGCTTCAACACTATGGAAGGTCCAGCAGGTAGCAGTGTGTCAGTTGTACTTTGTACAACTCTTCGTCCTTGATGTTGTTAGAGTTCTAGTTAATTTTAAAGACTGACTCATGCTGTAATCACTGAAGCTTAATAAACATGCAAAATGTATCCTTGCTTTAAATGAGGCATCACCAAATGGCGGACGTCGGTCCGGGTTCGGTCCGGACCCATGACCAATCTCTGATAAAGTCACGAGAACAGATTTTCATGGAGCATTTTTTTCCGACGGTCGCAGCTATAGACAGCAGGTGCTGCTACTCCAGTTAATACGGCAATAGCTCCACTCAGTTGAGCCAATCAAATCGTTTGGTTACCCTGCACGGCCAGAGCACCGCCACAGCTCACTGCCGCTGCCACTCTGCGCTGCCTATACAGCAGAACAGAGAGGAAGAGACAGTGATGACAGCATGGCTTGCTCTAAAAGAAGGAAGGTTGATGAGGAAACCCGCTGTTTTGAAGACGAGTGGACGGAGAAATGTATGTTCAATCTTCCATCAGGCAGGTGTGCCTCAGGCAAGATTGTAGTTGGCGCCCCCCAACATCACAATGAATTTCACTCGGAATTTTCATACAGTAACACAAACTGTATGCATGTATTCAAGCTTTTAAGAAACAAGTGACCTAAATTAAAAATACGATATAAATAAGGCATTGTACAATTATACAAAGTGTTCTATAGCTTGTTTATTTATTTTCTACTATTTACAAAACAAGGGGCTGTGGACCACTGAGGAATCTGCTGTAGAGCTGCTCTCATTTTATTTTAAATCATTTTTGAAAAAAGAAAGATGTTTATTTTTACTGTAAAAGGTTTCAGTTGTTGAATAAAAATGTGAATGACCTGTTTGTCACTCACTGTCAGTTACTTGGTTTAATGATGAAGCTATAATGTCCTATTTTAAGATGTAGAGCTTAAAAAGTTCAAAGGTTGGTTGGTTGCCAACCCACATTCACAAAAAGAGGTGAGATCAGTGCAGGTCCACTGCCAAGCACATGGCAGGAGTGTAGTATAACTTGAAGTGCTTCAATTTATCTGTTGAAAGTTTCTGTATTTTTTTTGTACATTGCAATATATATCACAGGGTTAGAAGAAATTGCAATGTCAGTTTTTTCTAACATTGTGAAGCCATATATATATATATATATATATATATATATATATATATATATATGTGTGTGTGTGTGTGTGTGTGTGTAATTTATTATAATATGGAGAAAGCTAAAGTATGAATTATTAACTGCACTTTAATACTGGAGTAGACTTAGCACCCTATAGCACATAAAGAGGAAGGAAAACTAAGTATTTTAACAGACAGCAGGGAAAATGCATTCAACAGTTTAAAATACCACCTAAACAGCCTGATATTGACTTTCTAAATACCCCTGATTAATTTAAGGTGGTGGCAGCATGTTAACACAAGTCAACTATAGCTGTTTAGTGATTATAAACAATGCTATTATCTTCCAAAATAAGCTAGCAAGTTAACATTGCTCTGACAACAGTAACTATGATCCATTAACCTACCGAAGGCCGTTCGCTAACGTCTTCGCTGTTGCGTTTGCAGCTAAGATGCTAACATAACGTTTTTGCTGCTAACGGTAGAGAAACAGCATCGGCACTTGTTGATGAATGCCTGAATACATGTCAGTTTCCCGGGTTCAATCAATGTGGAGAAATGATCACTTGCCCGCTACATACCCTCAAAAACAACGTATCGGCCCAATTTGCAGCGTAATTTTTTTCAGGCAGCAGCATTTCTCTGTTATAACGCTGGCGACAACCCTGCTTAATCTAATGAATTGCATCGCATTGACATTACTGTACCTGTGTCTTTTTCCCGTTTTTCTTCCTCTTCTTTACTTCCCTGAGTGCCACTATATTTTACTCGTTTCATAATGTATAAACCAATCTGAAATCTGCAGCCAAATACTGCCTGTGCATTCCGGCCACTTCCCCTCCTTGTGGTGCCCCCTGTGGATGTCGGCGCCCATAGCATTTGCCTATACTGCCTATGCCTAGGGCCGGCTCTGCAGCCCAGCAACATGCAAACGAAAGCTTTCATATTTTGTTTTCTGAGGATGTTAAACTTTTTACTTGAAGTGGAGGGCTTTAGTTCTTTAGGCTCTTTAATCTAAGAGATAAAAGGGTTATTCGACTTTGTTTGCATTTTTAAAAAAAATGTATTTTATTCTGAGGTTTAATCTGAGATAAAGGCCTCAATTTTTTATTTATTTATTTTTTGCCTGGGACTACTTATATATATGGTAAAAGAGCTAACTGTGCACTCAGTTAAACATATCCTGCACTGAAAATTAACAGTAAGTATTGTTGAAACCATGGAAATGTGGCCATAGGGGAAGGCTATAAAAGACAAACTGGACTTCGGTTCGGACCTTTTACTTGGAGGTAATTTTAATAACTAGACCTCAGTGACTTTTAATTGAATACCCCTGCTTTAGATCCTCCCCACATACTCAGACCCAGCAGCAAAGGGCCCAAAGAGAANAACATTGTGCAGCCCTTTATATATATATATATATATATATATATATATATACACACACACACGTGTAGAAAGCTAAAGTATGAATGATTAACTACACTTGAATACTGGAGTAAATTTAGCACCCTATAGCACATAAAGAGGAAGGAAAACTAAGCATTTTAACAGACAGCAGGGAAAATGCATTCAACAGTTTAAAACGCCTTTGCTGCTAGCGTTTGCAGCTAAGACACTAACATAACATTTTTGCTGTCAACAGTAGAGAAACAGCATCGGTGCTTGTTGATGAATGCCTGAATACATGTCAGTTTGCCGGGTTCAATCAATGTGGAGAAATGATCATTTGCCTGCTACATACCCTCAAAAACAACATATTGGCCCAATGTGCAGCGTAATTTTTTTCAGGCAGCAGCGTTTCTCTGTTATAACGCTGGCAACAACCCTGCTTAATCTAATGAATTGCATCGCATTGACGTTACTGTACCTGTGTCTTTTTCCCGTTTTTCTTCCTCTTCTTTCCTTCCCTGAGCGCCACAATATTTTACTCTCTTCATAATGTATAAACCAATCTGAAATCTGCAGCCAAATACTGCCTGTGCATTCTGGCCACTTCCCCTCCTTGTGGCGCCCCCTGTGGATGTCGGCGCCCTTAGCATTTGCCTATACTGCTTAGGCCTAAGGCCGGCTCTGCAGCCCAGCAACATGCAAACGAAACCTTTCATATTTCGTTTTCTGAGGATGTTAATTTTTTTACTTGAAGTGGAGGGCTTCAGTTCTTTAGGCTCTTTAATTTAAGAGATAAAAGGGTTATTCGGCTTTGTTTGCATTTTTTTTAACATTTATTTTATTCTGAGGTTTAATCTGAGATAAACGCCTCAATTTTTTATTTATTTATTTTGCCTGGGACTACTTATATATATGATAAAACAGTTAACTGTGCACTCAGTTAAATATATCCTGCACTGAAAATTGACAGTAAGTATTGTTGAAACCATGAAAATGTGGCCATAGGGGAAGGCTATAAAATACAAACTGGACTTCGGTTCGGACCTTTTACTTGGAGGTAATTTTAATAACTAGACCTCAGTGACTTTTAATTGAATATCCCTGCTTTAGATCCTCCCCACATACTCAGACCCAGCAGCAAAGGGCCCAAAGAGAAACTTTTCAGCTGATATACATTTAAATTAGCTTACTCCTCCTTGCTGTATATCATAGAAAGAATAATGGATGACTGTTTTACATTAAAAAAATATTTACTATTCTATCCATCTGTTGTACTGTTCATCTAGGTCAGTAAAAGAAGCAACAATGTTCTTCACCCCAACCATTTTCTCTAACTCTAGCAAGGAAATCCTGAGGCGTTCTTGGGCCTGAAGGAAAATGTAGTCCCTCTGGTTTGTTCTTTGTCTAGCCCAGCATCTCCCTCCAAGTTAAATGTGCCCACTATATTGCCTCAGGAAGGCAACCACCAGACATTGTGATCAGATGCCTGAATGAAGTTGCATGCCTCTTTTTTAGTGTATGTAATTTGGAATCTGTCTGTAAGGGGAACACTTCTGGGTTTCGTCAAAGATCATGCCCCAGGTGGATAGGCCCAGAATATATCCTTAGATGGGCATTCACAAGGTATCTGGAACAGATGCCTCAAGTGACCACTTCAAATGTGCCTATGTGAGTGGTCTTAATGAGTGTCGAAGGTCCCTGTGTGTGTGCGTTTGTGTGTGTGTGTGTGTGTGTGCGCTTAAGTGGCGTTCTAATCAACAGGAGTGAAAACACCAGTGCAGGGGACTGACTTAGCTGTCTCCAGTCAGCACTCTTTTCCTTCAAATCAAAGCTCAGGTCGTCATTCAGTGCCACATCGCTGGTTTAGCTCTACCATAATTGATCGACTGATCTCCTCCATCGTTCCTTGCAGACACTCTGGAATCCCTTCATATCACACACCACCTCTTTAGCTTTAACTCTGCTTGACTCTGTCTCTCTTGAACAAGCTACTGCCCTAACTGCCTACACCTTGACCAAATTCCTCCCTCTATGCACCAATGCCACCTCTCCGATTCCCTACTGTCCTTCCCCCTACCCTCAGTCTGCTAGCTAAGTTTTGCATAGCTTCTAGCCTAGTTTCCTGCCAGTATGTTTCCTCATTTTTAGTTCAGCCTGTTCTCGTTGTAGCCCATAGCTTTACTCTCGTGATTGTCCGTGTTTTGCATTTGCCTCGCAGTTCGTCGCTGTAGCTATTGTCACAGACTCATTGACTTATTGTTAATAAACTCTTTCCATTGATTCTTGGTTGTCTCATAGCGTATGTCTATGCTTGGGTTCTATGTAAAACTGTGACACTTACAACCACGACCCAGAACTCTTTGCTGTAAGTGAGAGCTGGACGGTATAGTAACTGGTGAATCTAAGGTTTCTGCTTTTTTTATATTTGATCACTATCTGTATCACTGCATATACAATTAGCAATACTGACCCATGGCAAAGTATTGTTCCAGCAGTGTATTGTGGAGCTAAAATTGTTCCACTTTGTGCAAAACGTCAATACAAAAGATATGCAGTCGAACAAAATGTAAGCTCCCAATTCTATTGTTATTCAGAGAAATTCTGGTCATGAAAAGCACAAACTGAAGCTGGTGCAAGGCTCATCCTTAGCAAAGCCCAGAAGTCCCAGAAAATGTGTTTAACTTACTGAAACAAATGTGGACACAGCTCTTTCTGCTGTTATAGAAATCTCAGATAGCTCAGAAAAACAGCCTTGGAACAATCTACTCTTACGGAATCCTTCATAAGAAACTACAAGTAACATGTTCATTAGTCTGCAAGATCACAAAGCACTTGTAGATCAGATGGGAAAACTCCAACAACTATCCAGGATTCTAACAACAGAAAAACACACCACTGCTCCACAGTTCTGAGAGAACCTGCATTGCTTCTTCTGAATCCAATTTTTGACCACTTACTGTATCTTACTGTATTTGAGCACTGTGACTCCTCAGTACCTGGAGCATATCTTAGGTCTCCCTTTTCAAGTGCAGAACTGCTCAGTGTGTTCAAATTCTCAGGTTAAATCTCATTCGTTCACTGTGTCCTACTTCAGTGTCTACAAAAGGGACGAGGTAAATCTTTCCTGATTTTTGTATAGTCGCAAAATTGTGTTTTTCAATTGAACCGTGTCTATGCATTTGGTGCATGTGTACCTTTACTTTATTTCAAATCTAAATAACAAGGGTTAAACGCTCTTCAGTAATTGACGAAGTTGTTGGACTGGATCTTGACAATTTGCAGATGAATGCCTCTATAAAGTATTCTGGAATGTGTATAAACCACGCTGTACTTTGCATATGCATCAGTAGTTGTAGCTTTGGTTATGTACCAAATTGGATTCTTGTGAGATTTAATTATTAAAACATGAAGTTTTGGATGCCGCTGGTTTAATTTTGACAGAATGTAGCAGCATGATTTCATGCGACCATATAGAATGTCTGTATGTGACTATTTATTTAGCATTTCTCTGTTTAGCCGCTTGCTGCCTGATATATGTTTCCCGTTTCCTGCTGTCTTATGCACAATCCGATCCCATAATCACACAGGTTGTGTTATAAGTAGGTAAGTAAGGGTTTTTAATGGATTTTTTGCTGTGTAGCACCACTGAGCAAGCTTAAATTTACTTTGTACCTGCTTTGTACCTTTGCAAATTCCATAAAAAAGGGCCCAAGGCATCTTGCATATTTGGCAACTGTATGTGGAGTTTTTCATCTTAGTCCATTGTGAGGGGAAATGAGACTATTGTACAGAATAAACCAGAGCACTGTACAGTTGGTATAATAATTAAGGAACAATCAGTCTCCTAGTAGTTTGAAAGATGAGGTGGTTCTTTGTTGAAAACCCCAGAGGGATTTTGCGCTGATGATATATCCATGATATCCAAACTTAAAATACATTCCCATGCCCCAGTCTTTCCTGTACCAGGTGGTTTAGGCAATGATCTATTAACATTTCATTTTCCTGGCTCTTATATTACACAATAACGGACTCAGTCATTGTAGAGTGGTTAATACTTCACAAAAGCCCTTTGTAATGTATTTTTAGCTCTTCTACATAGCTCTTATCAAACTGTAAGGTGAGAAAAGCACAGTAGCTTAAAAATAGTAGCCTAAGTACAATTCACAGTGGAAAAGGAGTGGAAATAGTGGTGAAAATGATATAGATTCAGTAAGGGAAAACACTTCTCACTGGGGATCTGTTTTCCATAATGTACGTTTCAAGAGGTATACACATTATTCAGCCAGCAGTCATCTGGTAAAGACGTGTCACAGGGTTTCGCTGTTGTAGATAATGGTCGAGATACATTTTATCTGGGCATGCCTGTGCATTTAAATGTTATTTGAAAATCAGTGTTGAGTGTTTCTATTCGCTGCATGAGTGTTAATAACAAGGCATAAGTATGCATCCTGGACACTTTATCAGGTACACCATAACAGTCTAATGCAGTTAAAAACAACATCGCTGGACCAAATTTTACATTTAAAAAGCTTAGATGGGCACCCTAGTAGCTCCACAGGTTAAGCGGGTGACCCATATACAAGAGATGGAAGTCCCTGATGCAGCATGCAGCTCGTTTGCTGCATGTTCTTCTCCTACCTTTCCTGTCTTGCTCAATTGTCAGTTTGTGTAGACACCATCAGAAAGGTGGTTCTACTATGTATTTAGTTTTGACTTGGTTTTGGGTATTGGTGTTGGATTGCATTGTATGATGTTTTACAGTCTTCCATTCACACACAAGTGTTTAACATATTTTAGCTTCGTAAAAGTACAGTTCATGATAGAGGTGTTGCGACCGATTGCCATGTTGGGAATCCACGTTAAAAGGAAGTTGTGAGTCCACGCTGACCACGGCCTCCATTTTGCATTTCTGTCCTCATAACCAGCTGCTGGTCTGACAGTAGCACAGAAGCGCTGCAAGTTGACTGATAGCAAGCTGAATAAATGCAAAAAATTACTGGATAAATGTTGTTTTCATATTGTCTCTGCAAGTAAGAAATTCATTGTGTTTTTGTGTATGGATTCATTGATTTTATTGACATCCCGTGCCCGGTCTAGTGGGCATATTTACACATCAGAAAATGTGTGTGACTTTACAACTGTTTATTGAGATTGCATCTCACAAAGTGTGCCAGAGGGAAAAAGACTTGCCACATAGAACAACTTGCAAGTGGTGCATTTGTCTCTGAGTAGGTGTGGATTGATACATTTGAATTAACAAGATGTGCTCTGCCTCTTGAAACTGGCAAGTGGTATACTGCATGCTTTGCTGTAAGCCGTCAAGATTTACCGCATATATTTGTGGGACGAGAAACTGAAATAGCTGCACTGCATGCTTTTCACAGGTTTATTTTCAAAACAGAGACAGGATGCAACTGCTGTCAGCAACCTTTGTTTTATAAATGCACCTAAGGAAAGCCACAGCGTTTTACTAGAATTGCTCACATCACTTCTGAATGGTCCATTAGTTAAGACTGATCACCTTTATTAAGTTTCTGCAGGGAGGGAATGAAACAGAAGGGCGAGACAAGTAAGCATCTGATTGGGAAAAATGTCCTCTGCATTCATGAGCAAGAAGTGGGTTTTACTTTAAATGCTGCATGACAGTGTTCCTTCTTGCACAAAGTTTCACATTTAACACTCAACACCAGTATTAACTTTAATGAACAAAAGTGGAGGGAGTGTTTTGTACTAAGTCAATAATAAGACTGCTGGATGACAATAGTAGCAAAACATGAGTGTTTGAAGTTACATTTTGAAGTAAAAGCAGCTTCTCATTTGCAGCATACAGTAATTCATAGCTAGGTAATGAAATTGCTATCAGGAGATTTAGAGGTTTTAATTTTATCTAGATGAGCAATGTCCATCGTTTTTATAGACTGCTTGCTCTCATGCATTGATTCTATATATTAAAAGACTGGTAAAACTATGTTGTTGTTTTTTGTTGTTGTTGTTTTTATAGGAAAGGAGTATGCCTGCTTTATTTTTCTTTATTCTTTTGCTCCTTTTATCCAAGTCCAATCATTGGAAGTAGCCTATCTTTATGCCAAAAACCGTACTTAACAGAAGAGGATCTCAAGTGCTTACAGTGGTGCATTAGGGAATTTGCCTTTTGTAAAACACAGCAACAAAACAAAGCTTATGTGTCTCCTGTTTTTGTTAACTATGGGTGCTTCCAGCAAAAAAAAACAGCCTTTGCCAAAACTATTTGGATGGTTTTAGTTTTATTTGGCCAAGTTTTAAAATATTCATCTCAACCTTCACCCCTCTACAATGATATTTGGTTTATAGCGCTCACATTGAAAAAAAAATCCAACAGCAATGTGTGTCAGTGTCCTTCTTACGCAGACTTCACTGTGTGCTGTGACCAATTTTCATTGAAACTTCTTTTTACCAAACAAATCGTGTTCGACTAAAAGTCTGCAGCTATGCTGGTGACTCAATGGTGCAGCACAAAGTACAGCTAAAGCATATATATTCATACATTTTTGTCATGATTATTATTTTCTTGCAATATATTTGATTTAAAACCTTTTATATACATTAATGTCTGACATCTTTGAGAGGGGAACATAAAATCTTATATGCTTAAATCACCCACCGAAATAGTACATTTCAATATCTCGTTTACATGTATGAATTACTGTGTTATCATTCTACTGTCATGCTTTTCTTTCACTGACTTTACTAATGATTATTTGTGAAGTGCTAGCTGTTGTCATTGTTGTCTCGTTGAGTGGGGGGATGTCTGTGAAATGCAGTGAGCATGTAAGGATGTATCAGAGCACACCATCAAGGTGGTCCCCTGATAACACATCTCTGTGTCCCTGATTGCCTGTCTAGAAGTCAAGGAGATTAGACGGAAACAGGCCCACCTGAATCCAGCAGCCATTACTCTCAAAATAGAATCAGTCCGTGGAGTCCACAATGCCAAACACACACTCATGTGCACCACGCTACTGTGAAAGTGTAGATCCTGTCCAAACAATCTATCAGGAGAGATTTTAGAGGTGATAATGTCTTGTTTTGTCTTTTCAATGTACTCGGTATCACACTCACCTTTTAAACCCTGGTTATTCTTTTTGTGTTAGTACAACGCAGAAAACATATTATAAGGAGCAGTCATTTGAACAACTACTGCTGAATTAGGTCACTGTTGCACTCTTGAAATTTCAATAGCATGTGTGATGCAGTCTCATACTGCGGTTAATTTTTCTCCTCTGAAAAGGTGAAGATCTCTTGCAGCCATTTGAAGTCAAATGGCTTCAAAAAAAAAAAAAGAAAAGAAAAAAAGTGAACTTTAATACCTGAAAATCTTGAAAGGTGATGTAAGTGCACTGCCATAGCCTCAGCAGCTGTGTGATCGCTTAATACCGACAGATACCAAAGGCATGAGGGAGGGAAATGATTGAATGTTGGTTGATTGCGGTTTTCTCTGGTTGGAAAGCTGCCACGCTGCTGGTGTTTAGGAAACACTGTTGAATTCTGCTCTTCAGACTCAATTTGTCCTCTGTGGAGATTTCCACCAGTGCCCAAACTGACACAAGAATTTAATTTGAGGAAATAAGTTAAGTCTGCTGCAGCTCAATTAGTGGTGCTGGGGCGCTTTTCTTTGTGAGTTGTGGACTTATTAAAGGTGATGTTTGAGATTTAGCCACAAGAGCTTTGGGGGATAATCCCCCCCCCAAAAAAAACACCCCCAAAACAAATAAAAAGTGGCAAATGAGAACAGAAATGTGACTAAAGAAAGGAGGAGCACAAACTTTGCTTTATCTTCCCTTGTGTTTCTGCTGTTTTATCCCTTACCTTGCCTCTTGCTTGTCCCCCGTTCACCTTCCAGGGGTACACAGACACGGCAGGTTTTGTGAAAACTCGGAGTCTGTTAAGCCTGAAACGAGGGAAACTCTGAGCTTTCCGTTTCACAAAGGGAGGTAAGTCAAACCAGAGGAAGAGGGGTAACTCTAGCCTGTTTCAGAGAGAGAGGTAACTTAAGACCTCGGCCAGTTACCGTAGTAACAGACTCTATGAAACTAACCTGGTCCTGACCAGGTTTTTCTCTCTGTCTCTGCCCTCTTTCAGCCACACAAGCTATTTGATGTCCTCATTCATTCATTCAGTCAGCAGGCGGGATAGCCTAGTTCTGCCGTCCGTCAAAAATCAATAAGAAAAGATCAGAGTCAGTAGGCTATATTAGAAGTCCATTAGGCACAGCAGGTTTAGAATTTTTTCACTAACATGGCATGTCCTTTTGATAACGATCTCGTGGATGAAGGTGCAGCATTACTGCGCAGAGAATTAAATATTGGTCGGAGATGTTTATCAGACTGTGCATAGATGTTTTAGAATTTCCAGACAGTTATCTTTTTGAGATGTACCATTTCATGTCACAGTCCATCACCTACATACAACCCAATCCGTCCTCACATGTGCACCATTACCAACCATACTCATGCTCTCACATTCCAGCAGATATGCATGTTGCGCTGCCTGTCTTTGCAAATGGAAGTTTTTTGTACAATGTCGGAGATGCAGAGCACTTGAGTAAGGCAACTGTATGCAGGGCAGTCAGAAAAGTGTGCCTCGCCCTGAAACGGCTTTTACCATTTTTGTCTTTTTCCCTGTACATAAACCTGTCAGAGCCATCAAGGAGGAGTTCCACAGGAATGCAGGTGAATGACGTAGAGATCTGTTAAATTAATTTTAAACTATATTCTTTTAATGACATTATGCTGCAACTTCAGACATGAACAATGTTTTTATATTTCATCTTAAGCTGCTGCCAAGTATACTTCTCCACTGCGGGATTGCACCCAAATGAAATAAATTAATAGGCTACCACTCAAGCAGTTTTCCTGTAATATTATTGTGATTTCAAGGAACAATATTTAAACTTATGCATTGACCTGAGCAGCAATGTTCTCCACGCCGTCTCCCTCTCTTTCAGCTGCAGCAGTGTTGGACTTCTTTTTTTAAAAAAGTGTTCAAACTTGCCATATGAGCCCATCAAGAATTCCAATTTTAGTGGGGTGAAAAACGCAGCCCTCTGCTTCCCCGTTGCCATGGTAACTCGTCAAATCGGGGCTCCATTGACGCTGGCTTTTTATGGTGAGGGTGCACACGCTTAGCTCCAGGTGAAACTACTGCGAGTTGATTAAATTAACTCAAATCTGTTGTTCGGGAACCGGAAACTCAGAGTTTCCTATCTCAGAGTAGATCAACTCAGAGTTCAGGATTAGACTCAGAGTTTGTTGAACCTGCTTTGTGAAATGGAACCCTGGTTGCTATCTGCTTCCCTTCTCCTGTAATGATCCGATGCACCTGTGACTCATCAACCAATAGTCTTGTCTCGGCCAGCCTGACTTTGCTTTTGGTTCCAGATATTTATGAGTCTAATCTTGTACCTGGGCTGCAAGGTGGTGCAGTTGGTTAGCACTGTTGCCTGGCAGCAAGAAGGTTGGCGGTTCGCATCCCGGTGGGGGCACCGGAATCTTTCTGCGTGGAGTTTGCGTGGGTTCTCTCTGGGTTCTTCCTCCCACAGTCCAAAAACATGGTGAGGTTAACTGGTGATTCTAAATTGTCCGTAGGTGTGAATGTGAGTGTGCTTGGTTGTCTGTCTCTAAGTGTAGCCCTGCGATGGACTGGCGTCCTGTCCAGGTTGTCCCCTGTCTTTGCCCTAAATTGGCTGGGATAGGCTCCAGCCCCCCACGACCCTAGCGAGGATTAAGTGGTGTATAGATAATGGATGGATGGAAGTATCTTGTACCTTTTTGTCGCTCAGGGTTCCAGCTCTCTTCACCCATCTGCTTGTCAGCCACCGTCCACAATCAGTTTCCAGCCTGCCACTCACCTTGTTGGATGTCGCACTCAGATTATTCAGTCTCCAGACAGTTAGTCCTCTAATAACTTACCCCTTCAGGATTCCAACCCCAGTTAGCCCATCCACATCAACCCCTCTAACACTGCTCCCCTCAGATTCCTTCTCCAGGCTGCCCCTGTCACCCTCTAAAGATTTGTTGCAAACAAACAGTTGTATTTATATCCACCTGATGTATAAAAGTCAACTCTCTCTTTGCTATGTTTATAGATTAGATTAATATTAGATTACCAACATTACTAAGAAGTCTTAGTAATCCATCTTTTGCTAATAATGCCATTTACAACCTGTATCTGTGCGATAGTGATGGGGGCTGGAGAAGTTATATCAAGGTCTCATCTTCTGCTCATACCAAGCTAAGGCCACAACCATTCTATGGTGAAAAAGTAGTTAGCATGTAGCTGGCTAGCTAGACAACAGTTACTACAGTTACGAACAATGCATGGCAGGATGATGTGAGTGTGCTATTTAGCCTATCACCATTTGAGGGCACTCCTTATAAGGGTACCGTGTCCATCTTGGTGCCTCTTGCTTCTTGGCCCTGAGACCACCCACTTCCGGGTCGCCTTGCTTTCCCTTTTTGATCCCGACGGCGCTCCACGCAGGTAGCGTAGCAGTGGCTGCTTCGCCAGCGTCTTACCTCACTGACTTGCTCCACGGGTAATTAGTTTTCATTTATTTTAGCCGGATGTGGCGCGGACCTCGTGCTGGCGCATTTGGCTCACGGCTGCCCGTTCGGCCGATGTAATTTGGCGTGTGTCCCTCAACTCTCCCTCAGGTGACAACTGAAGGCAACTGAATGGTAGGTAGGCAGTCTGTGACTTAGTTGTATCTGTCTTTTGTCTTGTATTAATTGAGATTTATTGAACAAAGGCTGTGTGACTGGAGGTGTGGCTGCATGTTGGGACCGCTGCTGCTTTGCCTTGGTTAGCGTCGCTCTGCGGCTTTGCTCTGCTCTACATCATTTCACTTTGTCCTGCTTTGCCTCGCCTTGCTCGGCACCATTCTTTGTCTTGCCTTTTTGGTACTTTTTGTTATTTTGGTTTGATGTGGTATATTTTGTTTAAGTTTGCTTTGCTCAGCTCAGCTTTCGTTGGCTTTACTTCGC
>NW_007578660.1:189528-276257 GCF_000690725.1 Stegastes partitus | reverse complement strand
TGAGGTGTGTATTGTTCTTCCAAATTATAAAATTATTCACCGGGTCTGATGTACATGGCAATTTTGGTGAGTTTTCGAGTATGTTTAGGGCCTCAAAAACGCGTGTCTTTGGCACGAATAATAATAATCCGAGCAATTCCAATAGGGTCTTCGCACCCTTTTGGGTGCTCGGACCCTAATAAAGCTACATACATTATTTTATTCAGCACATACTGAGGACTACAATCCAAACATGTGATCAGTTAATTTGAATGTAATAAGAAGTTAATTTGCTCACTATAATAAAAAATAATTTTCTCCTTGTTAGGTTGTTATCAAACATGTCACCTCAATGGTTTTACACAACAATAACAGAATCAGAAGCTTTTAGTCTGAATCTGAGTCCCATAATTTAAAAATATGAAACAATTTACAATTTACATTAAGAGGAAATCCTATGCATCTTCTCTAAAAAAAAAAAAGTAATATGTACAAATAGAGCAGAATTCCATTTGAAGATGACCATTATATAAGCAGCACCAGCGCTGTCATCGGTTGCTGGCTGCTGTGCGGCCTCTCTGTCATGAGGGAGTCATGTGGCAGAGCATGTGCAGCAGATTAGAAACAAGGAAAACGACGCCCACCTTCTCCTCCTGCAGCCAGCGTCTCAGCCATGGGTAGTCTTCGATGAGTTGCTCATAGCTCAGGCAGTGCTTCACTGTAGTGGGTACGTTACCCATCCGAAAGGCTGCTGTCCTGCTCAGCCTGCTGCACCTCCGCGTCCTCTGAGACTAACCTGTAATGCACACACTGCTGCAGCAAATTGATGCTTCAGATCATCATGCTAATGCAGGCCTGGACGGTGGAGAGGCCTTCGCTGCACGAGGAGATTAAATTAGAGGACGGCTGCAGAGGGTGGAAGATGATTCAGCAGTTGCCATGGCAACCTCATCTCTCGCAAGGGGGGGGAGGCATCAAAACAGAGAGCAAAAGGGGGTGGAGACTGAGAGAGAGGAAATGGTGTAAAGCAAAGTGGCAAATGAAGTGATATGAGAGATTAGTGCCACACTTTGGACTGGGCATTGTTGTGGGAGAATAATAATATGTGTATTCAAGTAAAAAAAAAAAGGCATACAGGTGCTGGTTAGAAAAGAAAAAAAAGGTACAATAAGGAGACAAGAGTTTGTACAATTACAACTCAGCTCCAAATGATTTATTACCAGACTTAGCACTTTCTTCATTTTGGAAGCATTTAAAACAGCATCACTAATCACTAACACGTCCTTCAGTTGATATGTTTTATCTTGACTCAACAAGCTTAGATACACATTCACCTTCCAGTTCTGCTGAGAATTGAGGGCTTTAGTGAAACAGCTTGCTTTGATTGATCTCCTGTGACCTAAACCGTTGAGGGGTTTCCATTGCCAGACGTGCCACTGCTGCCAATGTCAACTGCATGGTGTAATAAAATCCCCTGTTAAGCCAGGGCAACATTTACCAGAGAAAGAGCCATTCTGAACCCAGATGTTAACAATAGAGGGGCTTAATGAAGTCCTCGCATTCAACCATCTCGCCGCGCTAAACTACACTGTGATGAGAGAGCTGTACCTTTCTCTCAGGGGAGGAGGGCCACTCAAATGATCAGCCTTGAAAAAGACTCTTTTTTTTTGTAGTAGACTTCAAGGTTGCTGTCTATCAGTTGTCACCCCCTTTTGGGTGCATTGATGCCTCATGTTCCTCTTCTGTACAGAAAACAAAGTGCATCAGCAATAAATACATTTTTAAATCTGATCTTTCAACAAATTTTATTTTTTTTACATTGGTGTTGTTATTTTTTTTCAGCCTTTTTGTTGAGGTTGTATTTGCCTCCAAGTAACTATATGTTCATTTGATATAATTTCATGGTTTCTTGAGCTTGAAATTCTTTTCAGACTGACCGTAAATCTGAGCTTTAATTGCATCATTGCCCGGAAATGATGAAAACAGCATTTTGCAGATGCACTAAATTAGCACATATTATCTCAAACATAAGCCGGCTACCCACACATTATGTAAACTGAATGTAGAACTTTTTTTTGTTTGTTTTTTCCACCGATAAATATGCCATGTAACCAGTAATGTCCTAAAATATCACACTTTCTCATCATCACCACAAACCAATCTAAGTCATGTTTGCTTTCTGCTGTCTGGGAAATATTCAGACTCTACTAGAAAGAAGTTGTTTTTGTCAAAGTCTCTTTTTCTATTAGTGATAATTGCATCAATCACTTAAACCTAACTGGCCTTTTAACATTTCTACTTTCAAGGAAACTCAGCAGCTACGGTTAGTCTTGACAAAAACCAGCTGCAGAGGGTCACTTTAAAAGAACTGGCCTTCAGGGGTTTTCCTGCTATAAGGAATCAATGTAACGCAGGTGAGCAGAGACTTTAAAGTTCAGGATGGTATGTTTGTTGAGAAAGATTTGACAGAAATGCTAGAAAACTGTTCATCTGACAGGGAAAATTGATTTTTTTCTGCCCCCTAAGATATTAAAGTAATAATAAAATGCATTTAAACTCTGACAGTGGGATGGGAGACGTGGATCAATAACCATTTTCTCTACCTACATTGTTGAGATTAAAAGTAGTTTGATGGTACTTTTTCTATAAGTAATTTGGATATATATTTAGGGTTTGCACAAGATGAAGGCTTTTCAGGACTTTCTAATACATAGTTTGGCAACCAGATCAAATAATGGATGTTTGTATAACAGCATTAACAGATTTGCCTGTCCACATGTCCTGAATAGAATAATTTGGTGACATTAAATGGCCACTCAGTCCAATTACTAGGCTCTGAACAAACAGATCCCACAGTTTTTGAAGAGGATTAAACTCTCTAAGCGGACAAGCGGAGCCTTTACGTTTGTGTAGATTAGGCAAACAGATATGCCTTGACAGGAAAAAGGATGTCTCGGCACTAGTTTGCAAGCGTCTCCTGAGAACAATATATTTTACACATAAGCATTTCAGAGACCCAGCAAAAGATGAATTTCTGAAAATATTAAATAAAAATCAGACATTGCAAATGTCACACTGCATTTCTGAAGTTGGAAAAACTTGCTTATAACAGAAAGAGACTATTCTCTTTTTTTTTTCGTACTAAGAAAGAAACAGATGTGAAAAACAGCACTTTATGGAGTACAGGTTTCGGCATAGCATGAAAGAGGTTTTAAGCTCTCAGATATATACCGAAAACAAAGTGGAAAAAGGAAAACAGGAACCAGATTAAATCAATTTTCATCCTCCATCCGTCTTCAATTTCTCCATCATGGATTTAACTGAACTGTAACAACAAGAGAGTCCTGGTGTTGAGGAAATAGCACATTATTATCACCCTGAAAGTTATAATCATGACATGGTCTTTCAAATACGGAGAAGATGAAAGAGTTTGTTGGATGTACAGTTGGAACGATAACACTCGGTCCTGCAGCAACAGGACACTTGATGGTATACAGTTGAAACTGAATCATTCAAAGGAAATGGATAAATTTATATAAATAATGTTGCTCTTGTGTAAAGAAAATCCTCATCAACACGTCTCATTTTCATTACATTCAAACACACCATAAGAAAAACACCTTTTTCAAGATTAAATGTAAAGTCTTTATAAAAATAGCAGCCTATATCATACAGTTTGTTCAGGAAGCGTGGCCGGCACTCTGAGCCAACTTTCCACAGCTCCCCTCAGAGACAGCATGTGTGTTAAAGATTATCCTTGTAGTAAACACACCGCTGAGCGAACCGTGGCTTTGAGTCACAAAAGCCACTGACCAATTTGTTTGGTTTGTGTCCTCCCATGATCATATACATGACTGCTGAGCATCATTTTATAAAATACAATACCTCCCACTGTGCAAATGGAGCTTCAAGTAATGTTATTCGACTTGCATGTTCATAATAATGAACATTAGTCTATATTTAATGAGGAGTGTGGAGAAAAAAAACATCTAAATCCTCATCGGTTAGTGATCAGCAGGGTGCAATATATCAGTCATTGCTCACAAAGGCACGAGTTTACGCCACTTTGTCACAGATACATTCAAGCGGATGTTCCTAAGCAGCCGGATATTTATTGTGCAGATTTTTAAATTGTACCGTAGAGGACTTCGCGGCTGGATTACGGCTCCACCTGGATCATAAAGTATGGAGATTTCCTTCGGTGTATTCTTATCCTTGGTGGGAGAAATTGAATTTCACAGCAAAATTTACAACTGCCAGAATACACATGAACCGGGTTAAGCCATGGCTGTTGACATCTCTGTGTGCCTGGAACTGTAAATTGGTAACAGTAGCATGTTTTGTTCATTACTTTAACTGAGGTGTGAGAAGATCAGGGCAGAAAACATGAACCTGACAAAGTTAAATGCACATTAAAAGGTGACACGTTGCTCAATTTTTGATGCCTTACTTGGGTAAGTATAGCATCGACATCGTTAATTACTAGGAGGAGAAGTTCGCCTTATGGAAAAGTTACTTAATCAAGAGGTTCTTAAAAGAACTCTACAAATGGTATTGAATTGTTTACTTTGGAAGCTGTAGTGCTGCTGAGCAAAGTATTACCTGCAGTCTACAATATAGCTAAGATAAGAGGGTTTTCCTTATTAAAAGGTTGGGACAAACAATGGGAGTGTTTTCAATTTGAAAACAACAGACCAGTATGTTCTTATAGAGTGACTTGTGCTTTTTCTGCCTTGCCTTTGTTCTTTCAGTTCATAATTGTGCCCAGATTTGCCGAGATTCTCCTGACATACCCCATTTAAGCAACATAATAAGCACCGGTTTGACAGTTCGATGATACAGCACATCTGCATGATTAATTCAGGATAGACTCATCTTTGGAGTCAGAGACAGGTTAATATCCTGCGCATCTGTTTTTGTTTGTATTTTACCTTTAAACCGCTTTTATTTTATGTGTCCTTGACATAAATTGTTCAATAAACGGGCAACTAATGGACAAAACCAACCTGCACAGAAAAGAAGAGGGCGGGCATTGTTGGCGTATCATGTCAGCAGATTTTGTTCCCACTGAGACCAAACCACAAAAAGAATCTTAAAAGACTCACATGCTTTATGGATTCCCATGGAAAAATGTGTTTCACAAATGCTGCTCACAAGAGAGCAAGAGGAGAGGAAAATGTCCAACTGAATTTGCTTTAAAAAACCAAAATGTAAATCCACTTTATAGAGTTGCAAAAAAACCACAAAATTTGAATTTATGGTTTTATTTATTAAATTGGCTCACGAAAGAAAATTAAAAGATGAGATTCATTAGACCCATACATGTTCATGCAAAATCCAGACTAACAGGATGAGAATTTTACATATAGAAACTGTTTAAATGCACAGGTGCCACCTCTTGTGTTAATTCAAAGTGACAGTCGGGTTCACAAACAGTCTGTTGTAACTCCGAGAACCCAAAACCCCTCTCTTCTCTCTGGCTCTGGAGGCTAATGTGCATATGTGAATAACAAGCAAACATAACAGTGTTTCTGCGTTGCCCTCTGTGAGGACACATTCCTCGCTGCTCCTGCTGCAGCCTTGTCATACCAAACAACATGTAAAAATGTGACCCATATGGTCTCCCTTTCAAGAGGAACTGATTGAGCTGTATGGAAGTCATAGCCCACCCACAGAACACAAATAAGGAGAACCATATGTGGGGAGATGAATTAGGTAAACTGCACAACATTTTTATTAGATACAATTTCACTTGCCTTGTGGATGGACTGCAAGGTGACACTTTGAAAATAAACTCTGAGCCACAGAAAGAAAAAGATCTCTGGTTAACACGGGGTAAATCGATGAAACGTGGAATTACTAAACCAAACGAACAATAACTATTATTCTGTGCAGCTGTATTAGACGAACCAAAGGTGATCAAAAACAAGCATCGCGTCAATCATGTGACCTGCCTGCATCAGAGCCGGGGGTACTTTTAATTGACCGCATTAATGATAGTCACAAATGTTAGGTTTAACTGGAAGTGTGTCCTTACAGGAACCAGCGTATTAAACTCCACTAAGACGCTGAACAAATGTTTAGCTTCACAGTTTATGGGTATGTTTGTGTAAAATCCAACTTTACTTTCATGCACTGCTGGTCACATTTGATTTTCATTTACAGTGTTCTGATTGAGAACACTTGCCTACAAACTGGATAACAACTCAAAATACTTTAAAATCACTATAAATAAATCACTATAGGGAATCGAGGGAAGTGTTTAGCAAGGATTGGAAGCCTTAAAAATATTTACTGGCATAGAAAAATACACATATTAAAAGTATGAGGTGGGCTTTTTTATGTATAGTTGCAAGAAAATACTAGAAAATGGGATTTACTCATTATTAGAGAAGAAAACATTGTCCCAAAAAAACACATCTTCTGTAATTTAATCTGTGTTGCTCACATTGTTAGAGCACATCTGTGAGTGCCTCCTGCACGGTAACCTTTGTCTGTGCGTCTGACAAGATTAATAGCTTGTTATAGTGGCTTTTTCTATTTATGTTGCAGTATTTGTAAATGCATTTCCTGCTTGTAATGGCTACATTAAAATAGCCTGAATCATCGAGCAATTTATTCATTTTTGCTGGATAAAGGAACATGTTCTTAACAGCGGCTGACATGGACGTGTCTGTTTTCTCAATCAGGTTAAGAGAATAAACATGTATGTGGTAGAAAGAAAAAAAAGAAAGAAGTAATTTCAGCACCTGGAAACACATCCTGACATTATGTAAGTATGTCTATGTAGAGTCAACAGTATGTTGTGACATCTACTATAAACCTGAGAGCATGATGCATGAATAATTCACAAGAAACCCTTCATGAAAAGTAAACTAGCGGGGGTTGTGACCTTTTTCCAGCGTGTTTCAGAAGTGGCCACTCGAAGTGCTGATCTGATGAATGTCAAGGCACCTCTGACTCACTGCAGGCTGGTTTTGACCGCGGGGGTCTCAGAGGAGAAGGGGGCCACTATATTAATCTGCCCTGAGTATGGCAATTGTTACCCTTTCCTTTCATGTGGTCAGGAGGTTGCTGTCGAGAACGGGCTGCGTAGTTTTGGAGAACTTAAATAGAAGCTCATTCATAGCAGCTCCCGCATTACAGACAAGGAAGAAATGTTGCTAAATTGGAAAGAATCCATGATATTAAACAGTAGATGGGATTGTTAAGTGCTCGGAGTAATCATGCCAGGCAACAGGCCGCAGGAATGCAAATCACCCCCTCAAGCCAAGAGTTAAGTTAGCAGGTGGCCTCTTCTATTCACTGAATGTCAACACTCCTTTTAGATGGAGCCCACATAACATCTGGGCAGGCCAGCCACTGCTTTTAATTAAGTGAAATACAGTCACTCAATGTTCTGCCATGTCAGAGAAAAAATGTTATAAAATGGGAGGGTTTGGGGGGGAGAAGAAGTGCAACAGTACATATCCTGTGTTCAGTGAAGGTCAACACAGTTGTGTAAATAAATATTAATCCTTAACCTAATCCCTACATTTCCAAGACCATTGAAAATCCCTGCGTAACCAGAGTGCTTTTCTGGAAATAGCACGCTTTCTTGCAGTTTTCTGGAAGTTCTACTGAATCACTACAACAACACCAACATAGTTTTGTTTATGGTTTCCACTTTGGTAGCAGAGGTGAACTCAGCCCCGAACAGACTGCGACATCCAAACAGGAGAATAAGCCGAGGCGTACCATACGTATCACATGCAGTAAATAATAAAGTAAAATGATATATCTTTCTCTGCTGGCAGCCCCGTGATAATCACCCTTTAGGGCTTGCTTTGGAGGTCACAGCACTGCTTTACTGCTAAAACTGTACCACTAGCATTACCGCTCCCCAAGAGCATGTCAGCAGGCTCCATGGGTGGACCTGTAGTTTATATCTCACATGTCCAACATTTATAAATCCTAGACGGTAGTCCAGCAACAGTGTGTAAAACATCCACAGAAACACTAAAGGACATCAAGAATTTGACAAAGCCGGAGGACTTACAGCTACATAAGCTTTTTTTTTTTTTAGCAGAGAGGATGATAAATTGAGTGAGAAAAGCTGCGAAACCAAGTCAAGACAAAGCAGCAGATAAGATCTTTCAAGTGGTACATTTATTAAAATACACAACACTCTACGTTAAGATATACTTCCCAAACACAAGCTAGAATTAGTGTGGAGTCCACCGAGGAACGAGGAACAGTGTTTATGGAAGAGATTTACATAAACATTGTTAAAAATGACATAATTTGTAAAGCATTCATAAGTGAGCACTAAACATTAGACAAGTTTTATTCCAGACTGACATAATCCTCTTTTGAGAACACACTCTCTTATAAAAAAAAAAAAAAAAAGCTGGCTTGGAAAAGGTGAAACAGTATCAGCGCTGAAAGATGGTGACAGCTTGAAAATAGCTTTGGGCAGTTTGGTTTATATTAGAGAACACTCACTGTTTTTTTTTCCACTGATCCAATTTGATTTAAAATATTTCCAACAGCCGGTTCAAGTTGTGATGTTAGTGCTAATAGCATCATATTGAGGTTCCCCTTCTTTATGAAAATCTACTTGCGGTTTATGTATTCGGTCATATTATTCTGTATATATTAGTTATACATAATTATTGGTCCATTATGGAAGTTAACTAAAACAAAAGTAGCGTTGAAGAAAAGAATATCACGCACTGACCACCAAGTATAACTCCTGATAACTTACGAAGCATTCCTAACACATTTTACATTGGAAAAGGAGGAACAACGAGCAGAAGGGGAAGCGATCGTGATGACTCCAGTGAATAGTTTACTCACAAAAGTTATTATACAGATGCAACCAAGACGGAGTATATGCCAACGGACACAAAAGTTAAATGATAATTGATATAAAGTAAAATCAACATTTTGTCCTAATCATTTAAATATCACAATATTCAGTGCTATTTCTTTGTTTTTTAAAAAAAAGGAGAATAAATTAAGTAATAAAACTTTATATACATAATACTGTACATCACATCACACCTGCAGCAGATGTGTTTTCCAGCGATTCCCGTACCAGATTGCATAAATTAAACTTTCACCACTAATGGCAGCCACAAGATCTGACCACCATATTTCTATACTTCTTCAGGATAACGTTGGAGCTGTCATCAAAGTAAAGCACTGATATTGCGTTGAGCTTGGTCGGGGCACAGCACGGCTTTGGCACATTGTCAGGAAACATTAAATGGACCTATAAATGAGAGCATAAAGCAGGTTTAAAAGAGGTGCGTTTCAAATGACTTATAAACGGTAAGAACATTATTAGCTTATAATGCACTTTTATTGCAACACGCATGTGCGATACACTCCGAAGAACACTTACCAGGGTTTGCACAATCGCGTGATTCGTTGCGTTCATGTGCGCATTGAGTGGGAACGAGCATTCGCCGTCACAGTAAAAAGCGGCGTAGCCCTCCGGTGCAATGATCCAATCCTTGACAAAAAGAGGACAATTCTTTATTTAAAACGCTATTAAGTTTTCTCATAAACTCTCTGAAAGAATGTGTTATTTATTACTCGTTCTACTATGTTGACACATTAAATAATTGTGTCCTACCTGCCAGCCCAAGTCTCGAAAGCTGACATAAAGCTCGTGCTTCTTGCAGGCTTGCTTCTGTTCGCTGGTGTTATAATCTGAAAGGTAAGGTTACTTATTATTGTAGCAGCACGTCTTTACATCTTGCTTTTCGCTTACTGTAGGATGTTACACCAAATGTGTTGTTTTTGGAGTTGAGCTGAGCAGACAAATTACACACGTGGACAATAGTTATTCATCCTGTGTGCTCGGGGAATAATTATTCCTTGAAATGAATAATGAAACGTACAGTGCCATGCGATATGGGAATAAGCCACAATCCATTATGTCTTCCACTCACACTGAGCACTCATATATTTACAGCGGTGTTAGTTCAGTGTAAAGCATTTAACACTGATTATAAAAAGGAATAAAAATGACAGATTTCTTATAATTTTGCGGCTTTTGATCCTCCAGAGAAGCATTTTCTAATCTAATGCTTTGGCAGAAGAACAGAAAGAAGCTACTGTTTCTGCTCATGTTCAGCAAAGTTCACAATCTGAAAGTAAAGACTGACTTTATTTTTATTTCCTGGCAGTTTTGTGGAGACACAGATGAGTAAGTTGGCTAATCTGATGAACACAAATGGACTGTCTGATGATAAAGGACACAGTGAAAATGGATCTAATCTAAATATCAGGTGTACATAAATGAGGTTATAAAAAAAATACTGTCATGCATCATAAGTGCAACTTACCTCCAGCTTTTGGTGCCTTGGAAGATTCTTGTTGATTATTAGATTTATTGCGATTGTGGTTCTTCTTCTTCCCACCAGCAGCTCTGACAGAGCGAAGCAACACCCCACTGGCCTTGAAGAAAGCAACCAGGAACGGCTGTTTGGACTGAGGCCCGTTCCTCCCGACAATTCCAGCAGATTTTATGTTGATACTTCGTCCTTTACCAAAAAAAAAAAAAACCCAGAAGGAAAATAAAACTTTTAAAACAAACTTTTAAAAAAAAAGTTTCTTTTTTATCAGTTTACGTCTGCTTTCAAGATGAGTCTCTAAATGTGGAAAATAATCACAATCCAAATATTATTAACATTTGTGCTGAAGTCAAATCAAACTTTTTCTTCTTAAATCAAATTCAGACACTGTGGACTGTCTCAAAAGATGAACTTATTGATCTTTTCCAGAGTCCAAGAGGTTGAAAAAAATTTGGGAAGATTATAAGTTAAAAAAAAAAACATTTTTAGAAAGAATAACTGAACTTTACTTGCCATCCACAGTCTCCACACAGAGCTGCAAGCCCAAGTTCTGCTGTGGGTTCATCACCCAGTGGTTACTGGTGGCTGTTATGTCAAACACTAGCCAGCCCCCGTCGGATGCCTGCACCTTTTTGGAGTCAAGCAAGAAGGTCTCTGCATCTCTGAAAGTAAGAATAAAAAAAAAAAAGAAAGAAAATGAGACAAAATTCTACATTAAATAAACCATGGTTAAGATGGCGCACGCTCAAACAGATGCACATGAAAGCAGCATGACTTTCAAGAGAATTTAGAATGAATCCAACAGACAAACAGAAAGGTATCTGACAGATCACAAATGAGCGCTTTAGTCCAAACTTTGTGGCCGCTTCTTCATCCTTTCGAGACCAAACTTTTTTTTTTCTTCTCTAAAAAGCCCTTCAGTTTTGCAAAGTGATGATTTGGTGTGTAAACGTTACTTGGTCATTTTTTTGTGTGTGAGCTGGATCGACATGAAAAGAAAGTATTGCTGCTATTGTTAAAAAAAAAAAAAACTGTGACTCATAATAAAGTGCAGAAATGTGTGGTCAAATCGGTGCCAAGATTTCAGCTATTTGATGGACAAAACATTTCAGGAGTTATGAATCATGTATCACAGCTTTGGTGTATTTTCAACGTAAGCTTGACATACGGCATCAATTAACCCCGAGTAGAAAAAGCCCCGCTTCGCAATTTGCATTGGATTCCTTTCAAGTGGCAGATCGGATAAGGCAGTGCCTGCTAAGTTTTTGTGGTTACGTGGTGCCGGTCTGAGACAACCAAGATTTTCCATGTGGCCCCACGTGTTTATTACAGGTGTAATAAAAATCAAGATTAATCCTTATGAGTGACATACTGCTGAACTTCCTCTTTGAAATGTACAGTTTTAGCTCACATCCTGCAATAATTTAGCTCAGGTACAAGTTTACTAATCGCGGCGCCATATCCAAGAGGAAAAATGTTTGTCTCGCGCCTTAATCTGTGGTTACTAGATGTACTGTTCCACTGAGACAGCTGAAGTGAGCGGATACCAAAGGACAGCGGTAACTCTAGACTTTTTAGACAAATATGTCCCCAGCAAATTATGTTCATGCGCCACTATTCTCCATTAGGAATTTATGGTCAGTAGCAAAGTTCAGTAGCAGTGCAGGATGTAGTGTGACGCTGATATAGTGGGGTGAAAGGAGATCAGGTTGCTGCGTAGCTGTTGCCTCCAAAGGTAAACTAACTTTAAAGGTACCTTGTGGAGTATTTGAACACTAGTGGTGATATGAAAAAAATGTATGTTTAAGAGGTCCTTTGTTTTGTATTTTATCTGCTCATGTGCACAATTACAGTTTAGCAGTGTGCCAGTAAAGGCAGAGAAGAAGAAAAATGCAACATGCAAACATAAATGTAGTTTCTACCACAAATCATCCCTGCCAATGTTTTAAAATAACTAAAATGCATTTAAAAGGTTTCTTGGACCTCACTAACACACACACACAGTGCATTTAAACTGTTTACAAAAAACTCGACAGAGTCATTTTAACACCATCATCTAGGGTCCAATCTCACACTCACACAAGTAGTGAGCAATAATGTAACACTGACTGCAGCCTGTATGTAATCCTGACAAAGTGATTTTTTTCAAGTAATGAATGGACATGAGGGAGCAAGGACAACATAACTTTCTTGCTAGAACTGGTACTAACATGCATAGTTAGCACCTTCAAACCCAACTTTTCATTTTCTACTTATACATACTTTGGGTGGTGCATAAATGGATTTTGCAGAATGGCCCAAATGAAAGCCAGTGCTGGTGTTTAATTTGTGTTTATTGTATTTGTTTAATCAGAACTCTATCTGATGTGCTCAAGAAAAACAGAAAATAATGTATCTGGTTTTACAAATGAACAGCACACAAAATTCACTGTGAGAAGTAAATAGCTCAGAAATTCAGATTGTCCATAAGATTGTAGCTTTTGGAAAGTCTTGGTCCTGTGTGTGAACACTAATTCAGATCAACTTTTCTTTGTGAAAACTTGTGTGAAAACACAAAATGAGCACTCTTCCCCTTTAAGATGGTAGAGTCCATTGACTCGGACCTTTTCAAAGCCCAAGAGGGCCATATCTTCCCTTCAATCACCCACACACATTTTTGGCAAGCAAATGTGGGCCCACTTTTAAGTACACCCTTGTGTATTCAGCTATGTCATGCTTTAAACTTCCGGAATATTGTTAAGACAGGCAGGTGGTGGGCATAACAGTGACTACGGGAGCACCCGAGGGAGCCCTTCTCCCCCCTAATATGGGCCCTTCATCTGGGACACGGCCAACTTGGCAGGCAACACAAGACGAGTGATAACTGATGGACCTTCCAAGCTTCATAAGTGGCCAACTTGCTAATGGAGTTCTCTTTATCCGAGAACTATATTTGTAAGGCAGACATGGTGCGAATGAAGGAGAACAGAATTTCAGATAGAAGGATGTTCTTTGCAAGTGGAAAGTTTCAAACAAGAATAGACAAAAGCTGATGGAGTATTGGCCTTTTTAAACTGTGAAATAAGAAGACTGCACACATGAGATCAAGATGCACTTAGTTTCACCTTACAGTGAAATAACGTTTTTTGGGGGGGATTTTTAAACCATCAATTTATAATTACAAACAGGATGAAGTTTTCTGTCTGCTTTGTGTTTTCCAGCTGAGACTGAGGACAGACTTCATACAGGTTCTTTGAAAATGTTTTTTTTTAAACATTTGAGAGTGACTCATATGAAGCCAGATTAATTTTCTCTCAAATGTTAAAGATCAGTCTGTTTATACTCAGTGAATCCTGGCACTAAAAGGCAGTGATACTGTATTTCCTTTAATCAGTGGTGCAAGAAGTATAAGTAAATAATCAGTAGCAGCAAAATATACTTAAATTATGAAAAGTAAAAAAGCTCATAAAGTGGAAGAATGCCTACGGTCACAGAGTTATATTGAATTACTCTATAATTACGGATGTGTTACGAAGACGGCAGCATTTTATGTTTCAGCTATTTAAGGCAAATGAATTACTTTATATCTTGCTGCATCGTCTAATTTGTAACATAGATGTAGCATTTGTTTTTTAAAATCACAATATATGTCTGAAATTGTTTAAGTACAAGCACAAAGTAGCAGAAAATGGAAACCCTTAAAAAAGGCAGTACACTGCTTGAGTAAATGCACCTAATTCGTGGTTGATTTGGCACTTACTTGTTCTGATATTCCTTGATGACTTGATATATGGTGACTTTCAGAGTTATATTGTCGTAGCGGGCATGACTGCGGTCCTTATAGATCCGAAACTCGGCCGCAGTCACCGCCTCTCCGTCTGGGATCTGAGTCAGATCAAAACGGAACTCCTTGTAGTGTCTTCGTTGGTGAGAAAAATCTTTATCTTTCTCCACTGGGAAGGAAAATATTTTATGATGAACTTCATTTTTACTGGCAACAAATCTTGATCAAAACAAAATACGAGTTCACCTCTTGAAACTACTGCTTATGTTGCTCAAAAGAAAAAATATGCCAGTTCAGAAACAGCGTAATTTATCACATCTTCTTTTACATTCAAGGTCCAATCCAAACATTCTGACTACCAACAAAAGCACTTTCCAGTTCATTAAATCAGTCAACTGAATACAGGTAGCAGTTCCCAGACAGGCCCTCTACTGTGTGCCTAACTGCATTCTCTGGCCATGATGAATGGGCTGTCAGTTAAGAAAAACAGGCTGATTTCAATTAAAGACACTTTCGTCTGCTCCTCAAGTCAGAGAAAAGACCAGACAGGATTCTTCGTCATGTGAGCGTCTACTCTGACCTCATTTCTGCCCTCGTACTGACCTCTGGTTGGTTTCATTCAAGTGTTTTATGACCCTTAACCTTTAAAATGAAATATTTCTAATATAATGAGAAACATAAGATATCCTTTCAGACCTGCCATTTTTGGACATTTAAAAACTTGCAATGTAAGACAGCAGCACAAGCTTGCTTTTGCAAGGGGTCGTACCTATTTTTGTAGATAAAATAAAGCCCCTCAGTGCAATGATCCCAACATCACGGAGTCTTAACATTATGAACATGCTAACAAAGTGACCTCAGCCGCCTCACATCGTTACCAGGTAGCAGAAAAGAAGCATGTGGCTGAGGTCAGTGGATGTTGGGATATTCGTGGTGATATCATCCAGTGCTTTTCCCTGATACTTTATCGAGAGAGAACGCCTGTGGTTACTTAGCACAAACAGGTCAGAGGTCAGGTCTGACTTTTACCCATGGAGCGTGTTCCATTATATTAGCCACAGGCAGTAATCTGAAGCAGAAGTGCCACTGAGAGCATAGAGCATTTAACTTTCAAATAGCTAAAGATTAAATAATAATGACTTCACTCGCTGGTAAGACTGAGCTGTGTGCATTCTTGAGCTGTTGCTTATTAACTTGATGCAGCTTATTCTAGCAGGATGGTAATAAGATTTACAAATGACTGACTGTCATATCTTTAGTCCTCTTGCATACTTTTACGTGTGTATTTCTGGATATTTTAACAGCTGACTTCTTATTGATATTTTAAAAGTTTAAATGGCTACAGTAAGCACATTAGACTGCATGAAATGCCACATAGACGTTTCTAAAACAGTTGAGGTCAGTAGCTATATTTGAGTGTACTGTAATAAAGACAGAGCCCCATTGAACACTTCACTGACAGTCCCCAGAATGAGAGCAGAGCTTTCAAGGCTGACAGTGTACATGCCCTGGTATAGTGGTAAGTGGAAACAGATGGGCTCAGACCAACGTGAGGGATTATAGTATCAAGCAGCTCTACACAAATTCACCTTTACATGTTTTACTCCATATTTTAGAAAATAAAATCCTTAACGTTACAACACCAACATCATGTAAAGTATATTTTATGGTGATTGTTGTTTGTTCTTTTCGGGTACAGCAGTGCTGCGTCATATTCTGCTTTTAAGTGACTTTCCATGTGGCATGACGAATATTTTAATCGCCATTAGAAAACAATAAATTCTGCAAATGAACGCGACAAAAAAACACAAATATGAGGAATAGGGCTTCTGCTTTCGCTTAGTGCCAGAAGCTCAAATAAAGGCATCAGTCAATATCACTCCCCTTTTAACAACAGGAAATAATTTAGACCAGTTTTCTCAAGGTCAGACAGTCATCTGATAAGTTGCTCTGAACTGCTGGGTTAAGGGTCGCAGCTACTGAACAAACACCATCATTAAACAGATCAGCTGCCTTTTTAATCAAAAGCCAGCACGAAATGCAAAATATTTCACTTCAGTTGCCAAATACTGAGCGGTGTGTGAAAACGTGCAAACATATCCACATTTAGATGGAGAAATTCCTAAAGAATATAAACTATAAAAGACACTAAGAAGTTAATTTAGATACTGAGGACAATTTATAGTGTTTTTATGGGATGTGTTAAACCTAATCTACATGTGTCCAATTATTCTAACATGAAGGACAAGAAACATTAATTGGATTATATATTATAATAGGCTTTTTAAACAAGTGAAGAGAAAACTGAGTGCCGTGAAAACCCTTTGAAAGCTTATTAAATTCAGGTATATTATTATGGGAAATGTGGATTATGTAACAAAAAAACAGCTTTGCCTTCAGATGTTAATGATGCTGGAATCACCTGCATCTAATTCTATTGATTTAATGAACCTTGATGGTGAATCAGCCCACTTTCATGGCACTTACCTAAATTGACAAAACTCATGACCATGTCGGCGTCATTGAGAAAGTTGGTGTCGTGCGCTGTGGTGAGTGCGGGGCTGTGGCCTAACAGAGGGGCCGCTCGGTAAGGCTGAGCCACACGGGAGTAGCCGGCATGCTGGGGGCTGTAGTAACTTTTCCTGGAGTGCCCTTGAGCCTTGGCACCGAAGCTCTTCCCTGCGCCCTGCTGCGCGCCGCGCTCCTCCGCCGCCGCCTCCTCCTCCTCCACGGCCATGGCGTTGTAGAGGTCGAGCATGAAGAGCGGCGCGGAGGAAGCCTGCTTCCCGGGAGAGAAGGGCCTCGGCCGGTGAGGCAAACCCAGGATGGAGAGGATCTCTCTCTGGATCTCCCGGCGTTCGTGATTGCGCAAGCGCCTGTAAATAAAACTGGAGTGCACATGGTTGTCACTTAAACCGCAATGCGCGCAGGACAGAAAACTCAAGCAGCTCCACGCGAGTCCGAGCACGGCGCGGTTCATAGGTGTAAGCGCTGTCATCTTGACAAATAGCTCACTTGGAGATGTGAGGGTGAACTACATCGCACTCTGGGAGAAAAATCAAACAATTTACATCTCTGCCAATACGGAATCATAGACTTTCCATATCAGCCAGAGGCACTTTCACGGTGGTGGCTGAGGAAGCTTTTAGTTTTTGTTGTTGTCTTTTTTTTTAAGCAGTCTGCCCCTTTTTTACAAATGAGGTATCAGCTTGCAGAAAAATCGTCGCTCCTCTCCTGTGTGCGAGGCTCCTCCAGCCGTATTTACTCCTCCAGGGTCCATCCAAAGTTTCAGCCACTCCAAGTATTTATGGAGCTGTGACCCGGTTCCACACCTTACTCCTGTGTGATGAAAAAACGCGTAGGTACGCCCATAACGTCGAGGGATAACCCGGAGTTTCCAAATGGATGAAATGTGTTGAACTGTGTCAAAAAATTGAGTAGAAAGAAGCTCTCGTCTCATGCCCCGGCTCGCATTTTTTCTTTTTTCTTTTTTTTTTCTCCCTCTCCCCCTCAGAAAGTGTATTGGGGCTAGTTGCCCTTGGAGTCCATCCCACACTCAACTTTTGTTTTTGCATCCTCCTCTAGCGGCCGCAATAAAACTTTAGGCCGGTCCCATGATGAATGTGGCGGCTCAGGAGTGTAAAAGGAGACACTTGAAATCCGAGATGGCCGTCTTAACGAGTGAAAGAATAATGACAGAGCCTTTTAATCACCTCAACTTATTGAAGTCCGCATGTTTATAGGAGAGGGCTCCAGCTGCATTCACTGACAACAACAAGGGTCCTGTTTTATTACAGTGTGGCCTTAAACATGAGCCATGGGAATGAAATTAAAGCATTTTAAAAAAAATTTAATGCACAAAGTTGTGCTGCACACGACACTGCAACACTATCATAAGTCCAGTAGAGCAACACATCAGGATATAGGTTAAAAAATAAGCCATAAAAATCCAAGACAGTGCAAATTAAATACTGCAAATTACAAAAAGCACTGCAGATTTCTAAGCTACTATGATTTTCACCTTTATTATTACTCAAGGCAAATGCAGATTTTGTGTAGAAAAGCCTCATTGCAGTTCATTCGTGGAGTGTTAAAGCAACAATAATTAACATTAATAGCCACAGGGTCTCCATGTGATGGCTGGCTACTGTGCAAAGTTAGAAAAAGTAAGTCTACATGCTTGGATGTTGCCATACAGCGCCATCTAATGCACAAATCCTGAAACGTTGCATTTTTGTTTCTGAAGTCTTTCTTCCAGAGGCACTTTCACACGAAACCGCCTACAGCAGCTTTCTACTCGGAGCTGCACTCATCCAAGTTTCCTAAAGCAGTGTCCTCAGTGGAACAGTCAGGTGATGATCACTTTTTTTTCTTCTTCACTTTTTATTTCTTTGACGCTTTACTGTAAATGGAAACTCCCAAGGCACACACACACACACACACACACACACACACACACACACAACCACACCCAAAATTTCCAGCCTCAAAGTGAGATCAGTCATCTGATGGAGTGCAGGAATAAAATCTGAAAGTTCAAAATGCAAAAGAAAGTTCACAAATCATTTAAATGTTTTAATTCTAGTTTAAAAAAAAAAAAGAAAAATCGTACAAAAGTCACTTTAACACAAAATAATAAAATTACAAAAGCCGTTTAAGACACGTCACTGCTGAAATACACAGTTATGACTCTTATAAATAACAATAAAATACCTGCTACAGTAATGAAAGGCATGTCTGGGGAACATAAATGACATGAAATGGAAAACTAAAATGTCAGCATGTTCATAGATGGCATTTTACATCTTACATCCTTATTATTTAAAAAAAAAAAATATGACGAATGAATGAGTATTGTGATAGGAGGGGAAAGTGTTAATTTATCTTGGGTAATACACAATGTTAGCAGTTGTAAAAGGTTTTCATACTCAACAGTCAAACTGAACGCTTTAGAAACACAGGCTTACAGGAGCTCATAATCAACTAGAAGAGATCAAAATCACAGTTTTGTGCTGAAACGTGCCAATTTCAGAGATAGTTTATAGCAAAATGAGTCACTAAACATGTAATTGATAGGGTGTAGAAGTTGCGTTTTTCTTTAATGAAACATGTAGCACCTATCAAATGTGCAATAAGAATTTAGAGAGCAACATGCAGTGAAGCGACACAAGGGGGCAATATAGGAAAATGTACCAACCACACTGACATACAAGAGCGTACAAGAGTTCGAGGTGCTCAGATGAGAGCTTTTCAATGGAGCCAATTTTTAACTCTCTTCACTCTCTTCGTTAAAACCTTAAAGCATGTTCAAAGACAAGTGAATAATATGACAAAATAAAAACATCAAAGAAGCTGTGATGCTGACTGAGATGACATAACAGGTGTCAGACGAGGTACGTTTTGTTTCCGTGACAGAGAGAAACTGTAAAGATGAGATCTTCCTGAGAATGACTGTTTGTTCCGCATCAGCTCTAGTCTGGTGCCTGCAGAGACGCTGCGCTACATCAATAGTTTGGGCCTTTGCTGTAAGAATCCCGCCTCATCATACCGCCGTAGCACATGGAGGGATCACACACCCCAGGCTGGCCAGGGATGCCAGGATTACCACTTTTACCCTCTGCTCCATTTAGACCAGGAGCTCCAGGTGAACCTGGAGACCCTGGTTTACTGTACCCCTGAGGACCCATTGGACCTGTGGAGATAAAAATGCTAAGCCATGATCAGCTAAAAAGGATGATACAGACCATAAAATGTATCAGAAGAACATCAGAAATCAGTTTTAAGCACCACAGAAAAATCGATAACACATGATCACCTGTAAAAAGAGTGAATGACAGGAAAAACTGAACAATTAGTCGCATTATTTACCTGGAAGTCCAGGTGGTCCTTGGTCTCCGATCGTGGTCCTACCTGGGTTTCCCTTCTCTCCTTTGAAACCTGGTTCTCCTGCAAACACAACTGTCGCTGTAGGAGCAGTTTTACGGAATCTTTGTTAATGATATACTGCTGACTTGATGCTAATTTCACCTTTGAGTCCGTTCATCCCAGGGTGTCCCGGTCGACCAGGGTGGCCCGGCTGTCCTCTGGAACCACCAAGTCCAGGGAGACCCCTGAGTCCCTGCGGCCCAGCTGGACCTGGTGGACCAGGTGATCCAGGCCGGCTTTGACATCTGGTGCAGCTACCCTGCTGGTTGCTCAGCAACAATGAAGGCAGCTCAGCTGGGAAGATTAACGATGACAAGATTTCAGATGGTGAAAAGATACAGAAACAGCTCATCAATCAGTTTGTGATGACACTCACCTTGAAGGATCTCTCTGCAGATTTGACGAATGTGACTGTCTGACATGTCACTTGCCTGTAATGCAAAGTGATGGATGATGACAGATTTTCATGAACCTCTCTGTTATGTCAGTCAGCATCAAGTGTAACATTCTGATAAAAACCATGATCAACAATAATGCTGTTAGCACAATGTGTCACATACGGATCTTCCTTCAGGTCCAGGTGGTCCAGGGGGGCCAGTGTCCCCCTGCAGCCCTCTGGGGCCAGGCGGGCCTGACTGACCCAGCTGTCCAGGCCGCCCCACTTGACCTTCTTGACCTCTCGTCCCCGGATCCCCTGCTGTCCCTTTCTGGCAAGAATACCACCCCAGTGTTAGCAATACAATAATTATTCAGGTTGGATGTAGACGGATCACTTTATTCAGCATAACATACCTCTCCTTTCAGTCCTGCTGGACCAGTGGATCCCTGTAGGTTAAAGTCAGAATAAATCAACAAAAAACTACATTAGAATATGTTCAGAAAGCACTCCACTGCCAAACCCCAGGATATGTTTTTTTAATAATAATAAAAAAAATCATCATTCTAATCAGCATCAGAATGCATAATGACAGGCATCCACGGGCATGTCATGATAATATGTAAATAACAAAAACACTGCAAAATTTGAAGAATGACACAATTATAATCACTGTAGTTAGAACCAGTTAAAGTCATAATGTTGCTGTAGCACCACCTAAAGGTTGAAAAGCATCACATTTCTGTATTATCACGTTGATGTAGGACCATGTCAAATTAGGCTACATTTGCATATGTTTAAGAATTGTGGTGTTTTGATTATTCTGCTTTATAAGTCATTCTTTATGAGCTTGGCAGCAGGTTATGGGGGTATGACATACATATTTTAAAAAACTGTGAAGACTGAATGACATTTTCAAAGGTGGTAAAAAAGAAAAAAGAAATATGGTGGTACTGGACCAAAAAATGCAGAAAAACAAGAATTTTGTGTCTTAGCCTCAAGATTCAGGAGTGTTCATTAAAGCATACAAAGTGCTCTATAAATGGCCACATGGTGGTAGTGTTAGAGACTACAAATCATTTATTCACAAGTCAATGGATAACCTTTCAACAAACTCCACAAAATGTTCTCATCTGGTTGTATGTATACTATTTTTGATGGAGAAATGATCTAATAAGGAAATAAATTCAATACATTGTACTGTATGCTGATTAAGTTGCCCAAGTTTAAGTAAATCTTGCTACGTCGGTACTTTGGAAAGGTTGGAACATGAATCAGCAGTGCTTAAAATACATTTTAGTCTCTTTGTTTCATAAACGATAAAGCTGAATATCAAACATTAAAAGCAAAGTTCTTCTTTTAATACATATAGTGCAATATTTGATCAAAATACAAGTTTATTGCTTCCATATTGGTTGGATTTCTAGGGTTCATCATCACACAACAAAGCTGATCAAAAGAAACTCACATGAAGCCCTGGCCGGCCATACTCTCCTTTTTCACCTTTCAGCCCCTGGTGAAGAAAACATTAGATTAACGTTATAAAAGCACGTGAAATCAGGGGTTTAGACTCCAGTCAATGCTGTGAGTGCAATCTATGCTACTGTAGATGGTATTGTATATAAAACCGTCTATTCAACACATGATGATTGATGCATATTCAGAGTAATGTGTGCTTTAATGTGGCTAAATGTAGCACATTGACTCTCAATTGAATCGCCTAAATAACTATCATTACTCTTTCTTTGTTTCCAGAGTTTATTTTTCTGACATTAAGTGGGATCAGTTTAATGTCACAGACGCTGGACGCCAGTAGCACAACAAATATCCAGTAATTCTTCCAACAGACCAAATGTAGCTGATATGTTGTTGTTTTCCAAACCATGATACGTCCTGTGATAAGGGAGGCCTTATCTCCAGTGGATGGTTGAAATATCTTATATCTTATCTGTATTTCCAAGAGAGGTTCACACTTACAGATTGCCCACAGATGAAAATTTCCCGCTTTAATTTTAATGAGACAGACCAATTTTAATCCAACATCCAAACGTGTTATTAAATCTTGCTACCTTGGTACTCATGATGATTTAGAGGGCAATAAGGTCATAGCATCATCTACTTGTGTGATGGTTATCGGCAATGTAATTTTGTCTTGAAACTCACCGCCTCTCCTCTTTCCCCTGGATTTCCCCTTTGTCCCTGATGAAAGAGGAAGACACTGATTATTACTTAATACTATGTTTTTGTGGCAGGGACACAAGATAATTTAAAGAAAAAAATACATTGCCAGAATACAGTATTATCTATATCACAATAAAGGCTTCTCACATCCAACAGTAATAAGAATCTTTTGTGAAAATGTCCAAAAATAACATTTTGTAATGAACAGGGATAAACTATAACAGTTTTGAGCAACTGATTGTGATGTAAGGTTGCTGATGTGGAGTCCTTAGACTGTTTTTTACTGCAAGCTATTTCAGGACAGTCTAAACCTCTGAACATGTTTGGACTGCAGGAACAGCCTCTGTAGAACTTTTTTCTAAGCCTTCTTTAAGGGAGAAAAAGGTACCTACTTCAGGGTAGGCAGGCAGGACACGTTATGACCTGCCCTAAACCACAGCTGTGTGGGTCTCCACGCTGACTGGTTAAACTAGGAGAGGACAACAAGCTCTGTTTTTCCGCCCTTTTCATGCTGTCATTGAGTAGCTGTATTCTATCTCTAGCATCGCCATCCTAACTAGAAAATTCACCATATAGGCTAACATAACAAATCCTCTATTGTTCTAATGCCTGCATGCTCAGAGAACTGGGGCTGCATCCAGCAACTAGTCTAACACGGTCAACGCTGTCAGATTCTGTACCGCAATGGAAACAGAGACGCTGAATTGCCGATTAGGAAGCGCCAGTCTGAAATTCCTGCAGTGGAAAGCCACCTATTATTATGGCTGGCATTTCTGGAGAACTAATGTTAATAACCAAATATCATGGACTTCAATTTCTACATCTTGGTAAACCCTGACCACTAAATAAGAACAAATTTTGAATTTTCGAAAGGCACCATTATCACAACACTGGCACAAAACAATGACAGTAGAAATACCTTGCTTCCCTTCAGGCCTGGCATGCCCGGGTGCCCTGGCTGGCCTGCACTTCCTGGTTCTCCTGCACTTCCCTTTGAAAGCATTCAGTTAAAAACCAATTGTTAAAAACAAACACCTAAAAGTACTTGGTCACATTGTGGATGAACAAATTTGCTCACATTATTGGTTCAGTAAATTATTAATTTACACTGAATCACAGATAGATCCACCTGGTTTGCATCAAAATATTTAAATGGCAACATACCATTAGTCCTGGCGATCCATTTGCACCTGGACTTCCACTTTCACCCTTATTCCCCTTAATTAGGAAATAAAATATGTCTCATGTTACAGAAAACATGCACTGAAGAAACATCCTAACCACATCATATCAGTGACTGGAGTGCAGTTGCTATCTTCACTTTCTTATCACAATTAATTTTCATGAATGCACGCTATCGCTTGAGTATACTTTCATGAGGTTTTGTGATTTTGCAGCCTAAACTTTAATTGTGTCTAGTCATATGCTTTCTTTTCCAGTTGAACGAGCCTCAGTAATTGCAGTCTGAAGCTCAGCCATAAAATCAAAGTTTTGCCTGCTTGTCCATAAACTAGGTTTTCACTTGTGTGCCATTTACCAATACACATTGGCTTGTTAAAGGCAGATCGGCTAATGAAAAATGATTAGGAGACAGAGCGTCCAGACCAGACAAGCCCAGACTGCTTACATTTCCACTAAAATTCCACTGACGAAAGCAGCAGGGCCGGATCATCGCTTAATTTAGCTCCACTGGTGTGGCCAAGAAATCGTTACTTGTGCTAAAGTGTATTTTAGCAAAATAGTGACCAAACAAAACATGTAATGCTGCTGATGCAAGCAACTTTCTATGCTTTACTGTGTAATCCTTGCATAGAAAGTTTCAAAGGTTTTATCGAAGCTAATAGCACCATGTGCTGCAATGCATTTTGTATCGACTTGAGAATATCTTGGACGTAACGTCATATAACATCATGCAGCACTGATCTGCTGCACTTATTGGCAGCTGTACTACATTGTGCTTGAAGTCAGCTTACATCAAGACATGGCTCTGCCTGCAGCTTGCCGGTTGCTAATACCAGCATGTGCACATTGATCCGCAACTATGAACTTTTCTGGTTCACACTTTCAACGAATGCGCTCACAGCCCCGAGGATGTAGAGGGAGATCAACTCACATTATATTCACTTCACTTTTTATCCTTTTGAAAAGACTATATTAAACTTTTTGATGTCAACTGGTGTGATCAAAGTCAGTCATTACTTCTGCTTCAGCTTTACATCACAAACAATACCGCTGTTTGAAGGAGCTCAAATATAATTTTCTAACAGGCATAAATGATTACCTTGGGTCCAATTGATCCTTTTAAGCCAGGTGCACCAGGTAATCCCATTTCACCCTGCAGGGAAGTGAAAAAAATTGTCTTGGTAGCTCTTCAGATGCAAAATTAACACTTTGATGGACACTGAATGTAGTCCAAGAGCATTTAACTTACAGGTGGGCCAGTGGATCCTTTAAAGCCCCTTGGTCCAGCCTCACCAGATTCACCCTTGACAAAAAAAATTAATCTCAGTCAAATATAATCTTAATAAATGATACTAAACCATTGCTAAGTTTATTCTGCACGTAAATACTCTAAGAACTTCTAACCTTTTGTCCATGCAGGCCTGCAATCCCTGGCAATCCAGGCATACCCTGAGAGGAATGAAACACATTATATGTATGACAGATTATTATACCGCATATCCTAAAAAAATAAACTGTGACATGGAATTGTTTGTGTAACATTATCTACTGCTTGACATTTACATTGTGGAAACAGAAATAACATTTTTAATAAAGACATGTTTTCATAAGCTGTTTGGCAGATTCACAGTCTAAAGAAGGAAATTTCATGTCCTTGAGCAGCGCACACGTTTTATTTGCCAATAAATGCAATCACACAGAAAGAAGCTGCGATTTAAATTGCATTGAGAGAAAGAACGAAAGCAGACACAAACTGAAGTAAACGCTTTAATGCACTGAAAGTTTATTAAGTTCAGCTTGCAGCAAAGCTATCCTGAAAGGCCTCTTTAGTTTTTTCGTTTTAGTTATTTTTTTTCTGAGATAAATGTTTGCAGATGCTCGGTGGTTGCCTCACATTGAAGTTTGAGTAACATATGTGCATGGTGAATAGATTGGACAGGACGGCACGGAGACAGAGGCATGGAAGGAGCCACAAATACGCTCACAACTTACACCTACAGGGGAGAAATGTCCACGTCGGGACCTACACCGGAGCACCGTGTCTTGTTTTAACTTGAGGAAGCACAGCACTAATCCTGTCTCCCTGGATACATTGCTTGTTCTATTGTTCTGCTGGGGAAAAATGGCTTACAGCCTTGTGGAGCAAGTGACTCATGGTTTGTAGACCCATTGCAAACTTTTTGGACTACACTAATCACGATCAGCGGGGTGGCTGCTCAGTTGAAAGACTTTCTTCCTAAAACAGACTTGCCAGAGGACAACAGCATTCCCTCGATGAGTTACTTTCACTGCCTTCCATTAAAGCTTGAGCCTGCTTGTTACATAACAGGGTTATCCTGGGATGAACTACAGGGGAAATACCCCCTGATTTACTGGCTGTCAGGAGGAGTCTCTGTGCTGCTGACAGTATGTTAACACACTGCAGACTTAGAACAACAGAAAAACATGCAAATCTGTGTGATTCATGAAGTCTATTGTTATAGTAGCCTCTTTTACTCTTCGGTTCCTGGAATATTCTTTCATGTTTGTAAAGCAACATATTGCGAAGAACATTGTAAAGTACCACACAGATAAAATTCCCCCTTTTCTGGTTGGAAATGCTTTGCTAAAGAGGCGAAATCAAGATCACAATATGGCAGTGTCTTTATTGTTTTATCCATGCGCAGTTTGCATCCCGTTTTGCATCTGATCCTCAGTGTCACAGAGTTGAAATAAAACTGCGCGACAGTTCAACAGCATGTACAGTCAATACTGCGTGTGACTCACAGGATGGCCTTCCCTTCCGTCAGCACCAGGGATACCACTGGCTCCAGCTTCTCCCTTAATATGTTGCAGAAGCATGAGCATAATTAATACATTCAATTTTGATCTAGCACCTACACCCCAGCCGGCATCACACATTCCACACGTCATCTTGGATTTATTAAACAGAAATCAATCTAAAAAATTGGAGGAAATTCTTGATGTTTACAAAAGTTGTCAAGCGTGGGTTTGGAAAAAGACAAGAGGGACACCAGTGTGTGTTTGATTCAATTTCCATGGTGGCCAAACATCAACAGCACAACATTTTGGAAACCAAAGTCACTCATCCAATTGTATGCCTCGAGTATTCCCCTAATCCCAGAATGAGCTTTAAAAAAACGAGCAGACCTTTTCACCCGATCTCCCTGGAAATCCATCCTTTCCATCTCTCCCAGGAAGACCCTGCGATCATTGAAAGTGATCTTAGATTCAAATATAAATGCACATGATCTCTGGATAGATTCTAAATTGTTTTATACGTACAGGTTCTCCCGGAAAACCCGGTGGCCCAGGAGGTCCTATGCTTCCCTTTTCTCCCTGGAAATAGCACAACATTATGTTAAAGCCTGTATGTGTCTTGTGTCATGTTCGGCTGCTTTTTAGCCATTAGGCTTGTCTACATACTCACCACTTGACCAGCCTTCCCCGATAACCCTGCTATTCCTGGGGATCCTACTGAGCCCTGAAAAAATGAAAAAGGTTTGAAATGATTATTGGATGTGACATTGAAAAATAGTCCCTACCTTTCATGCTCTAAACTAGCCTGCTTTATTTCAACCTTCAGACAGCTATGAATCAAAAATCCATTTGACAGCATCACCCATGTTTGTAACATACAATGAGGCAAAACAAACAGGTCTTTGTCAGTCTGGTTAGGAGGCACATAAACGACACAGATCTCTTCAAAGAGCCGCTGTAATTTCTGCATGGTCACAAAAAAGCAGATAGTGTTTGACATTAGTCAGCAGTGGCCTTGTTTTTCTGGAATAAACAGTGAACAGACTAGACATTAGCTATGTGTCTGCAAGGATGTTGCCAAACATTTGGGGAACAACGCGTCACATTTTCAGAATAAAAACAGCATGATTTTGGAACAAAGCAGGAAATAACATTTTTCGTTTTCCCAGATTTTTTCATTCCTGCATTTTAAAATATGCTAATCACCTCAAGAGAACAAATTATTTTACAGCGTAAAACCAAATGACACATTTGTCTTTGGCTAACATTGGGGACTTTAGTGGATGACAACATTTGTATTGTTTCCACAATTGTAGACAGTTTCAGTTTGAGCTGAATTTTGTGTTCAGTTAACTAACAGGTCCCAGTTGTCTCCCTTGCTGTGGCTGCCCCTGTAGTTCTAACTCCAGTCCAAAACAAATGGCACATGGATTTAGAGGCCACTGACTGGCAACTCTGCAGCCAGGACAGTAAAGACACAATCAGAGGCCAACTGGTAGCATTTATGCTTTATTTGTCTTCCTGCTGCGTGTGTTTTGTTGAATTGTGCACTGTTTTGTTGAACTGTGTTGCTGGTGTACCAGCTTGTTTGACAGCATGGAACATAAAACAGGGACAGCTGCTAACACACTGCAGGCAGTGGAGGCAATGACTGGTGTGACAGCAGAACTTAGATGTGCAGAAAAAAAGCCTAGATTCAGTGAGTAGCGATGAGGAGCTTTCACTAGCAGGTGTTCTCACTTTCTAAGCTGGTCTGTTGGTTTCACTGATTTCTGTCAAAATGAACGGCACCATTGTTGTCACAGTGTTAATTAACTATGGAGATCAATTAATAAATTGTTCATTCAAAGATGACAAATGACTGCAGTAATGAGCACGTTTCACGGACTGTAAATACATAAACATATCCTGCAATTATGTTCTTCCTACTTAGTTTGGCTGAAACTTCATGTTTCCATTCTCTACATCCTATGCCAGGAAAATGAGATTACACCCTTGGGTGGTCTTACAATATCAGAGCAATCTATCAAGGTAAATGTGTTTGTGTCCAAAGAAAATCTTATGCGCTGCACGAGTATTCCTTTTAACTTTAAAAGAACATTAAGTAGTTCCCAGCTGGCCTTCTGATATTGTTCTTTGTTGCATGAAGTGCAAACACCTCTTGATCTCATGAGGAAAAATCAGCTTCTTAATTCACAACGCATGTGTTCTCATGTGGCGCCCATCGAGAAAAATGGAATGTTAAATGCCAAATAGCCATAATTCAAATTATGCAGAAACTATAGGCATCTGAGCCCTTTACTATTTCATATAAAGGGAGTTGGTTTACATATTTAAGTCATGGTATTGACGTGGCTCAGTCGGTGACATAAATTCGCCACCTTGGTCCAGACTAAAATATCGCAGTAATAATTGGAGGGATTGAAGATCTGTATGGATAGGCGTCAGAGGTAAATTAAAAGGAATTTGGTGATCCCTGTGTATCTCAACAACACCTGCAAGCCACCTACTCAAAAAAACAAAACTTGCTTTCAGTCATTTGTTTAAAACACAAGTACGTGCACATTTACATGATATCCAGCTCTATCACGGTTTGAATGCACTTACTGAGAGTCGCTTCAGACAAACACGTCCTCTCAAATTATTGTAGCGTAATGCATGTAGATCTTTAATTATGAGATTTTAAAAGAGCCCTTTGAGAGACCAGTAAATGTCATGATCGTTTTCTGCATAAGTGAATAAAACTGATAAATTCACTGAATATTTAATAGTGTAGTCTCGGTTTTGTCTTGTTGTATTGACCTAATCTACAAAAGTGGAGAAGACCAAGTCCAACTACTAATAAAAACTTAATGGGATACATCCTGGAACAGTAAGTGAGACTCATAAGAGCAGCACAGATGGTATAGGCTGATTGGCTCCAAGTGTAGAAATGTGTCTGCAGCCAGCTGAGACAGTTTTTAAAATGACATTAACTGCTTGAATTGTTCCTCACTTCAGCCAGCTGGCAGAGGCACCCTGTGGTCAATCTGATTACAAGGTAGGATGAGATGCAATCTAGAGAGGATGCATTACCTCACTGTACTTTCAAATAACTAAACACAAAATGTTGTTCAGATGAACATCAGAGTGATGTTCAGTGTCTGCTGCAGATGAATTTCCAGTGCTGAATAAGCACAAACTGCTGGATCACTCAGGCTCTGCTTGTTTACTGTGTTCTTCCAGGAAAACAGTCAGATTCCTTGAAGACTCACAGACTTCTTTACATTGTACGACTTATATTATCACAATGTTTCAATTTAATTTGAAACAGTTGTGGTAGCTGACACTTTTCATTTTACAGATGCGTTGCCTTTGTGGCTAATATGCATTTCTCTTTCTGTAGTAATTTAGGTTTTCTACTCGTCTGATTGAACAGTGGATGAGGCAGTTTCTCAGTCAATGCACCACTTACACTGGGCACATCTGTATTATTGGTTTCTAAACATCTTGATACTTTAGTTATATTCATGTTGGCCAGGCCTCTTCTAAAAATTATATTCATCCACAACTAAGCTGCATTCTCAGTTACATTATGAGTGTTGTGTCAGTTTCAAAGCAACATCTCTTTGCCATTTCTTTTGACTGCTGGTCGCTTCATTTCAGTCAACCAATCAGATATTAGATAAGGGAAGAGCAAGTCACTCTGGAAACCCTAAAAATTAAAGATAAGCTAGAAATATGTTGTGAAAGGGTATATTATAACCCAAACTATGCTGTTTTCCACGGCCTAGTTGAGTGGTTTTGGTGCCTAATCTTCATCATGATTTTAAGATAGAATTAACATTGTGAAAATGTCAGTTTTTTCCAAAAACAGATTATTTTCCTAAACCTAACCAAACAGAAACTGAAAAAACAAAACTTGAGCACAGGAAAAATTGTCCCGCAAAGGATGCAGAGCCCAGCCTCCTGGTTGCAAATTCTGTTTATGCCTCCACCTCCGAATGTGGCTCTTTCAAACTGAAAATGTTTTGGGAATGTAATTTAGTTGTATACGAACATATTTTTTGTAAGACAGGGTTGGTGAGGCATATAGTTCTCTATGTGGGGGTGTGATTTGTTTTGCTAGACTGTTGGGTTTTCTGATCTCGGAGTACAGATGTCACTGAATATAAATCACACGTTTCCTTGACTTGATTTACATGACACTAACATCGACTGTCATCTCCTCCAATCTCATTACTGCTTCTCAGCCTCAGATATCACTATAACTGGGCGACTGAGGCACAAGGAGGCGATGTAAGTGAAGGAAAACAAGGTACCAAGAGAGGAAAGATCTACCTCTGGTTTCCTAAAAATAGCAAAGAAAGTCTTTTAGCTTTCTAAGGAAAGGGCAGCACTGAAGTCAGGACATATGAACACGTTTAAAAGGCCTCTGATGACCCTCATGCTCTTTTGGCAAAGCACACTTGTTCCACAGTATAGAAGCTGTATTTTTTACTCTCCCCAGAGATCTGGCTTCATACTCAAAACATATGGTTTGTGTGATTGATGCAAAGATGTTCAAATGGTTCATGTTGATGTGTCTAGCAGGGATTTCCTGTCAATCCCACGTTTGATCTCGTAAAAGAGAGCTTTAACTTGACAACTCAATGTGTTTTTGTACTTTTTAACTATTGCTTGTTTGTTTTCTACAGAAAATTATTTCTTTTACAGCTTTGATGGTTTTGAAATTTTACTCATTTTTTTGTGGTCAGTGGACAGTACTAAATAACATTTAGATTCCATATTACTGAGCAGACATGCAGTCACTACGGTTAAATAATTAAGATCAGCACCTTCTCTCCTGGTTGTCCAGGTGACCCAGGTAATCCAGGCATACCCCTCTCACCCTGAAAGGACAGACTTGTATTAAAGATCTTTCAGTGGACACAAAGTCTAGGTACATGGCTATGGAATCAATTGTGCCATAAATGTGGTTTTCCACCCTCCTACCGAAACACCAGGCCTCCCTTGCTCCCCTTTGTATCCATCTGGTCCACGTGGCCCCTGGCAGAAAAAACACAAAAACCAGCTTTAAATTTTCTAACTTGGATGTTTATCCCTGAAGGTACACCAGTTGGCTATTGCTATACCTCTATTCCTGGAGGACCTGGCAGGCCTGGACTTCCCCTAATGCCAGGGATACCCTTCAAATTGTGAAAAAGACAGGAGACACATTTGGTTAAGCATTTGAATCCTCTCCACTGTGTTCCCTCGGTGACTTGAGGCTGTGGGTGGATTCCTTCTTACAATTTTTTGATCATGCTGTCGAACATGTGGTTCACTTTTGGATGGTTTTCATCACACAAAATCACCACCATGCTGCCAATACTGCTATAATCAGAGATGTTTTCTATTTACCCATCGGAAAAATAAGTAAATAAGCATATTTACCACTGTGTTTTAAGATTCTGAAGCAGTCCCGACCACATAGAATGAACACGCTGAAACTATCATGACATAATGGATACATTAACTCAAATGGATTTCTCAGATGCTGTTGTGGATGCCGCTGTTAGCGATTATGTACTGTATGTTTGTATATTGAACTATGTAGTACTCACAGGCTTACCATCAGCACCAGCAGGTCCAGGCTGACCAGGTATACCAGTGCTTCCTTGTTCTCCCTACAGAAAGGAAAATGAGGTAATTCATCCATTTGTGGCTTCAACAAGTTGTTTCTACCTTGTAATGTCAAAACAGCATAAATGAACCAATATAAACCATCTCTGGTAACAATGTGCTTCTTCACAGTGTTGATTTATTTATCTATAAACCACAGGGAGTGAGCCAATTCAACCAATGTAAGATACACTATGTGGGGTCATGAGGAACATCTGCAAGCCAGCAATGCTCCCAGCATTTTGGATCTATTAGTAAATGTAGTAAAAGCATACTGGTGACCTTATAAACACAAACATTCTTGAAACCATGTAGGTTTCATTAACAAGGATGTTTTTTTTTCTTTTCTTTGGCCGAGCTAATATCTCTCTGACGTCCTTCTGTAAAGGCTTTTATGACGAGGACTGCTATTACTCAGTTGATACCCTGTGATCAATGAAGACAAACATGTAGGTTTTATTCCTTAGTTTGGTCATTTTCCATTCCAACCAGTGTTTAGTTTCCGTAGTGGTCTGGTTTGCTTTAAGGAAACAGTACTTACAAGGATCTTACAAGACTAACCATAACTTATACACAATGGCAAACCTCAATTTGCCTTGCTGGAGAAATGAGCCAACTTGGCGCGTCTATAATTTATGATACCGCAAGTTTTCAGCAGGTAACTGAGATGAAAGTGTGGAAACTTCCCACCTTTCTGGCACAAAGGAAATCTGTGTTTACAGACTATAATGACAATAGTTGGATATGACCTATTGGTAAAGTGCAACCTCGTGTGACCATCGTATAATGATCTGCAGCACAGACAGTGCCTGGTAATCCAGCACACATTTTACTAAGGTTGAGAAAAAGGAAGTTTGAGCTCCGTCTCTCAACAGAAGCACTTCAGTCTCTTTGTCATTCATGAGTTTACGCATAAACTAGCACTGGTCGCATTTGTCATTTTAAATCCCATCAGACCATCACTGATTAAAGTAAATATTTAACCTTGCTGTCTGGACACTGTCTGGACAAGGAAGGACTACGTGCTGAAGCAGGAAGAAACTCAACTGTGTAATATAAAGGATGTGAAAAAATGTTTGGTGGTGTGGTGTTCAGTGTGGTAATTTTCATTAATTATATATATTAAACAAAAACATGACAAAAGACAAAGAAAGAGAAGCAAAAGGAAGCTTACCTTCAGTCCTGGAAGTCCAGGGGGTCCAGGAGGACAAACACAAGGCTCTAGAGTCGGCTCAGGGTAATCAGGACTGTTGGAACACTGTAATGAACAAACATATCTATCAACATTATGTTCACATATATAGCTCTGATGTAGCCATTCATCTGTTTTCTCTCTTTCTCACGCTGTTCTTTATAGGGCGTCAACTAATATTATTTTATTCTGTTTCAATTATATTCACAATTAATCTCCATCACAAGTTGCGAAAAGATGTTACTGTCTCAGAATGTCATGTTTAAATCAAACACTTGCAGTTTAAAAGCAATCAAAACAGAGAAAGTAGCAAATTCTCACACCCTAAATGTGTTTTTTCTTATTATAAATGCCTTATCAGATTAAGTTTCTAATCATTTTTAAACTGGCTTATGGTTCAAGTCTCATCCTTTGGGATGTTCACTGCTCTTATGATTCTAAATGTCAAAAAATAAACTCCTCAAACATAAATATCTCTTCTTATGTTTAAAAATAAAATCTAATTGCTGACATCATGCAAAAACAGTCTCACTGTGTTAAAAACGAAGCTGTATTTGAATATGATTCAACAATATACACTGTATATGTACATTGGATAACTTTTTGTTTTTAAATCAAATGATGTGAGACTTTTGCCGGAAAGGCGTCTGATCCTCTATTTCCACAAAAGGAAATTAATACAGTAACTGACCTCGGAGATTCCAAATAAACTATTAAAAAGCAGACAGCGAGAGATGAGAAAAGCACTGATACTTGGCAAGAGTTTGTAATTTCAGACTTCTCGTCTTGTCTCTTTTGATATTTTAATCCAACAGTTTCACATTAAAAACAGTGATTTGGCACTGGCCTTGTGGTTATGGCGATTTCCAAGCCAACATAACAATGTGCCACTGCTTCACAAACACACTTAGGAGCCAGGAGGCAATAAAAAATATATACTGCAACATGTTTGAAGCCGAGCCACGAGTCCTCCTGCAGCAAATTATTTTATGCATAAACAGATGGAACTGGAAATTAATTTGCTGAGTTTACACCTTCACTTCTAAACACAGCAGCACACTGTACTGATGAAATAACAAGAAGCAAGAAGACATGTCACGCTATGAAAGATTTGGAGTTAACTGTTGATGGAATGACTGGCTCCACCGTCGTGTGTGACATTTCAGAGCAGAAGCAGATGTAGTTGGACAAGGTGAGAAGTAGGTGAAAAGCTATCTTTTGGACAGAACAACAAGCGCAGAGCCAAGTAGAGTCGAGTACTTACAACTCCAGGTATTTCACACGCAGTCTCCCGGTTGTTCTGCTCAGGGTCACAGTAAATGCGAAGTTTCTGAATTTCAAACTGGAAAAAAGAAGAAATTCTTGTTAAAAAAAACAATTGTGACACAAACAAATAGTAATACGGGGGTAATTTTGCTACATTTAGTTTAGTTTTATCAGTGCTTTGCCACTAATGAATTGAAACTACTATTGCATAACTGCTGAAGAAAAGATAACTGCCCTCACTGGGCACTGAGCAGCCGCATGTTGCCAGACCTCCCTCAGTGTTTGGAAGAGCTCTGCAGCGACGTTACTCTATTCTTCCATTATTTGATATTTTGTTGATGCTGGTAGTGAAATGGCTCCATAGACTGTTTGATTTCAGTTACCATGTGAGCAGAAAGATGATCCTGACGTGCAATTTACATTACTGAAAACATCAGTAGGACTACGTGAATGAGGACATAGATCAATCTAAAGCAGCATAACTGCGTAAATGACGACACTGGACGGTTGGGTTTCGAGCTAAATACAGATTTCGACATGATAAGAATGTCTGATGGCTATTTTTACTCGTAATGTTATTTAAAATTGCATGGCCCAATCGTGGCGTGCGCTAAGTGTCTCAATTACAAAAATCTGTTTCCAGTTATGAGTGTGTTTATCCAGAACTGATTCTTACATAAGTACATTGACTTTGCTAAATGACTTAAAACTTCACGGTCCTTATGACAATGGATCAGTACACACAATAACATTCTCTGCCAAGCTGCGGTTCATGTGACTATATTCGCAACTATAATGATGTGTCAACATGCTGGCTGGTATACGAGATGTTAAAGTCATGAATAAATCACGTTGTTCTTTTCAAACGGGTTTCTGCACTGAGCATCTCCAAAAACCTCTCACATGACAGCACATACTGTTATTTTTCTTTAGGAAAAAAATTTAAAATTGTATAAAAATGTCTGCATTATTCAATTTTGATTTTATTTCATATATATTTTATTTCATTGACCATCATTATGGCCACAACTGCAACATGCCAAAGCTGCCCCTAATTGCTCACATATGGGTCTGAGGTATTTTAAAAGGCCAGTTTTTGCTATTGTTTCATGAAAGTGCCACATTATATTAACACAAAACAAAATAAAAGTGAATACAGTGCAAAAAAAAAGCAGGTATTCTTCTTTTGCTTATAATTATCCTTGTGTTAAAATGTTACACTTTGTCATGCATGTCTTTGGCGTTGAAGAACGTGCGTACTATATAGCCTTCTGTAGAGCAAGTTACAACACAGCACAATTATGATTTATTACAAATACAGCATTTCTGGTGCAAATTGTGCCAACTGAGACAAATAAAACAACGAATAATAAGACCTTGTGGACAAAAAGCTCGTTTTTGCCAAGGATTTATTATCCACAGAGTTAAACATGTCTCTGAGGAGGCACCAATAAACTGTGTGGTACTGTGTGATGCAGTTAAAAACATGTATCACTACTCAGTTTGCTAAGCTACTCATTAAACAAATATCCCCTTCTTTCTATAGCGAAGCTGACACACTGCGGGATTATTTCTCTGGGAATGAATCAACATGTGTTTTATGAAAATTGGGTTGTTGATGCTGATAGACTTACTGGCACTGTTGTTTCCTTTCTCACGTATTTGCCAACTTGGGTTTTTCCATTGATGAAAATGCCAACAGGGGGCTCCAACGATAATGTTTCAATTTCCAGGTCATCAACGTAAAGGGTAACATCCTCTTCGGTGACCAGCAGCCGCAGCTGGTGCCATTTCTCATCAAACAACTGCTTTTGTGGCAAAACAAAAGAATGGAAAAATGTCATTAATATATTGGTGCATCCTGGTGTTCCGATAAAGGCATTAAAAAAAAAACTGTGTAAACATTGTATTTGTCATTCAGAGCAGGAAACAGGAGTAACTCATTAAGCGACAGTTTGATGTGATGTGTATTGTCATCACAATATAGATTTGATTATCTAAGAATTGTTGGGAAATGGGAATAAATAACAGCTGCCACACAATCTCTGTTAATTTTATGCATGCTCCCTTTGTTTCTGAAGATTTCTGCTGTATTCTGCAGTAAACAGTTGCCTTATTGAGGCTCGATGTGACGCAATAATGAGATTTAAGATCATTACGGTCACCGGGTTCATGTTTTGTTTCCCAGGGATGGAACATTTTATGTAAACTGAAACTTGTGAATACGCTACATGGGAGATATTCTCATATGCAAACAAATTTGACGGTTGATGGTATAAAAAAAATGTGGTGAATGATGACAAAAAGAATAAAAAAAACAGATGACTCACAAGAGACAGATTAAAAAGAAATTTTCTCAGTCAAAGCTGCAGAAATAGACTTTTGGTCTCTAGGATGGGCCAAGCTCCAAAGATGTTGAATTCTACATTTCCCATATTGCAGTTGTGTCACGTGTTTGTATGACTGTGTCTGCCTTGTGCACTTGTCATTTTTGAGACTCTAATACATATGAAACAACGTTGCTCCCTTTTAACACATTTCTCAAGAAACAGTACTCAGTGGGAACTTACCCGTGCTGTCTGTTGTGAAAATGTCACCGTCTGAATTCCACTGGGGGAATCGCTGGTCGTGGTGAACCTGACATTGCGCTCCAGACCATTTAGAGTCACCGCCATCTGAGGTTTCCCATCACGTGTCTGTACCCTCCACAGGTCCCACTCCTCTATAGCCACTGATCCTTTGTACCTCAGTGTGGCCACGAAAACATACGATGGAGGCAGACCATCAGGAAAAAGGGTCCTGAGTGAACAAAAAAAAGAAGCCGTCAGCTTGTGAATACATGGCCAAAGATGAAGACAAATTTAACGTATCAGTGGTTACCTTGTAGTTTCACTTAAGTCAACGCGAGACGTCACTTCGTAGGCCCTGGATCCATAAAATGCTCCTTGTGTTTTCTTGGCTTTTTTGGCCAGATTTAGATGCAACAGAATATCAAAGCCCTTCTCATCACGGGAATCTACTGAGATTCTGGCTGGACAAACAGTCTCTGCAACAAACAAACACAGTCAAATTGAAAAACAGTCTCATACAGGAAGAAACTGAGCAACAGAACAATAGAAAGAAAGGGCAAGAGGCAAAATAGTGGTCCGGGATTCAGAGATACAGCTAATGCTGCCACAAATGTAAGATCTGACCTCATTTGACCTCACAATATCAAAGAAATCAACCCCTTCTAGCTCTAGACATTGACTGGAAGTGCTTACCTTCACACAGTTTTTGTCGTATGACCTGTATAATCCTGGAAATAGCTTTGTAGTCCTCGACAGAGAAGACATAAGTTGAAAAGGGCTTATTTGCAATGTCCTTTAACTCAGCTGCCTCTGTCTCCGACCCAACACCAATTGCAAACAGAATTACTCCTTTTTTCCTTGCTGCCTCAGCTGCTTTCACAACCTCATCTTGAGACTTCCCGTCTGTGAGGACAACAGCAATTCTGGAAATGCCTGATGGGCCACGCTCAGAGAGGCCAAACAGTTTGTCTGTGGCAAACTTGATGGCTGCCCCTGTCCTTGTGTTTCCCCCCATGTACTCAATGGACTCCATCGCTTTGATGAGGTCTTTGTTGGAGGAGTACTTCCCCAGAGGTATTTCTAAAACAGGGTCATCGCTGTATTGGACAACTCCAACCTGGGTGAACTTCTGTCCAATGTTGAAGCTTGTTGTTATATTGACAAGCCATCGCTTTACTATTTCAAAATTGACATCTTCAACACTCCACGAGCCGTCTAGAATGAAGACCAAATCACAAGGCGCAGTCCTGCAACCTAAAGCAGATAGGAAATAGACAATTAGCAGCGTGAAACAATAGTTTTAATAGATCATATCCAGTTTAGTGGAGGACATTAAATAACATCCATTTAAAGAGAGCATAAAATCTGAATTTCCAGTTGAGTGCTTTTAAGATTTTTCAATGTATAGACAACAAGCATAACTGTAAAAAAAAAAAAAATGAAGACAGATGCACACTTACTTCTTATTTCATCATCTTGAGCTGCACTTAACAAATGAAGAAGCATGAAGCAAAGACTTCTTAGGACACAATGCATGGATGCCACTTTGTAGGCCATTATGCAGCAGTATTGAGTTCCAACTGTGTACCTACAGGGAAAGGAGGAAACCTGTTTTGTATTGCATGGAAAAAGAAACTGCAAGCATTTGTGACATAAAATTCTTGTGTTATTCTTGCCTTGACAGTCGTTAATGTCTCAGACTATTGCTTTCTCAGTGTTAGTAGATATTAGATTTATTCTGGCTCATCCCTTTTCTATAGGCTTTGAGGCCAAAACCACACAGAAATGATCATAAAAGCATTTGTGATACCTTGAGTTATATGACAAGGAAGTTGACTGTTACACCAGGCTCTGCAAAACAGTAACAAAATCAAACAATAAATGTTACAAGCATTGTGTTCACATGCAAATTACCAACACTGGTGCAATTGGTTCAGGTCAACAGTTTGCATCTTGGTTGATGCAATGAATCTTAATCCATATGAATCATAAAGTACACCTTTTGGGGGGTTTAAGAGCATAAATTATTCATATGTCTCATCGATTCAGCTGTGCATTTTGGGGAACCCTCTCCAGAATATTAATGAATACAGAGGAATGCTCAAGTTCAAGCTGTCTAGATGCATCTTTCTAAAAAATACTGTATGCACCTGTAAACACCAATTCAGTCATAAATAAGTGTCATTCGGTCAAGGCCCAAGTTAGGCGCAGGGCAGACAGGACAATATACAGTATTTATTGTTTGTACGGATTCTTTATATGAAAGGTAGACAGAAAAACTGAATTGTTTGATGTTTTTGCTGTTATGGGAACTGTTTTAGCGAGCAGGCAAAGTTAGCATTTATCCACAAAGTGATCATTTATCTTAAGCTTAAGTTTTGGTCTCTACCAGAGCACGTCAAAAAAGTTTAACTCGTAAGCTGACAAATAGGTTCACTAGTTAGTCACTACCTTTTTGCTGCCTGATGCTGGGCATGTAGCTCGGGGGTTTGGAAATGGTAGTTATTTTAGTTGTAAACAGCTACATGCTTCAACTAGAAACATGGTGGATGAGTGGTGACATTGACCCAAACGGTAAAGGTCATCCACAGTCTCTCACATAGGGTGAAATTGGTCCACAATGCAAAAATGTAAACCTTTAACAAAATAGATAGTAAAATTGTGAGATGCTTCTATTTTCTAGGTTACTCCTGTTTCCTAAAGCCAACCAAATAGTTGGCAAGCACAGACATCACGAGTGCACCTTTCCAGTCCATCAGCCGCACAGGGAGTGAACCATGTTATGATGTGTAATACACTGTCTTTCTCAAAGTATTACACCAGGAAAGAAATCCCTACAGGGTACCATTCTGTGTTGAGGACCAGTCAAGAGGCAGCACTGCTCACTTTGTACCCACCCACAATAGGACATGGTTGGGGCAGCACAGTGATGCAATGATTTGTGCTTTCACCTCACAGCAACAGGGTTCTGGGTTTGAACCTGCTGTTTGGTCATGAGTTTTCTTCGATTGCTCCATTTTCCTTCCAAAATCCAAAGACATGCATGGTAGGTTTATTGGTGATTCTAAATTGCTTGTAGGCGTGAGTGTTAACACGCGTGGTTGTTTGTCTCTTGGTGTTGGCCTTGCGATGGACTAACCACCTGTCTAGGGTGGAACTCACTTCTCACCTGATGTTACCCAAGACAGAGTCCAACCTCTCTTAAGCCCTCTACAGGGTAATATGGGTATAGCTAATAGATAGATGGACTCTCAATGGGGCTATCAAGTGCAAATCCCATCAGCCCTTGTTTGTTTATGTTCTCTTCCTGGCATAGACACTGTGTGACTCTCTCCCTAATTCACTTACTGGCACCACTGAAACTCTCACGCATCCATCCTCCATGTGGCGCACTCCATCTTTCCAGTTCCTGCTGCACAGCCTCGACTTCCCCAGTACACCTAAGCATTTTCCTTTCAAGCCTCATCTACCACATCCTCACATGGCACTGTCTGCTTTACTAAATAAACCATTCACTGAACCTCTGACCACAACTGCCCTAAAACCAGTGCTCACTATTTCCTGTGGGATTATCAGCTGTTTCCTCAAATCTGTTGCCATTTGCCAATCTCTGCCCACCCTTGGCCTAGATACAATACGCCTGCCCAGAAAAGCTTCCCTCCTACACTTTTCCTCCCGCATGGATAAAACCAATTGTAATACCTTCCTTCCCATCCGCACATGAAGTAATTTTAACCGGTGGCTGCTGCTAAAGCACTTACAGCAGTTATGTCACAGGTGTGCCATTTCTCGAGTAAGCTTAGTTTACGCTCCGGCAAAATGTTTCAAAATGTTGGCATGTCTGAACATATGGAAAACTGACATTTTGGGAAGATTTTAGCAAAACATTTTGTGCATATGATTGATCTCTTTTGGTTTGCTTCCATACTTTTCAACTCCCTCCAGCTCTTCTTCTTATGTTCCTTTTTCATCACTGTGCCAGTTCTGCTACGGCAGCCTTTCTTGTGCGGATATTTTGCCCTACAACCATCTTTTTATACCTCCGTCCATCATGGTTGTGCTGAGAGCAGCCCTAAGGTTTTTGACTCTACACCTGCACAGCAACATCCTTGCTGCATGGCTGGTTGTTGAACTGTGAGAGAACGATTGTAAAGTGCAACACACTGAGTTTGTCCTCTAACACCAGTTAGTGCAAAAAAAAACAAAACAAGAAACAAAGACCTATTATATATGCCATACATTATCTACTTTGTATGTTTATTTCAGTAACAAATGAGCACTAAAATTGTTGTGTGTGCCACAAACAACACAACAGTGGAGTGTATTGTTCATGCTCATGGAGTTAGAGCTGGAACTGGATGTTAAGAACCAGACAAATAATAAAGAGATCCATATTTACATTTGGCACAATGATCTAGAGAACTGTAAGTGAGCAGAAAGCAAGCATTTAATCACATGTTGTTTCTGTGGCTCTTCTATTAAATTATCTTTTCCAACACTTGAAAGAAAGAAACTGCTGACATCCTAAGTTGCAAATGAGGACCAGATATGCTGCATACAGTATAAAAACCAGGACTTGTGGAAGGAATTTGACAGGAAGGATCTGATGGTACAACTTAAAACAGCTTCTGATTGTGACACGTGAAGGTTAATGAAACAGAGGCCAGGATGTAACCCTCGGTCTCCCGAATGTTTTTATTCGTGTGCGGCCAACGCGGGGTCACACTCTTTAACATGACTGCATTTTTCCACCATGTAAACCCAGCGTGGAAGTAACACAGTTGAAGGAGGCGTTAAGCTGCCATAGTTGCGCGAGCCATTTTCTTCAGACTTTTTTCCCCCACTAGAGAACTGGAGGAGGCTGCTGGAAAACCCCCTCATTGGCAGCGTCCACCGGGATGACTCTCGCATCGACTGACTTTCCCCAAACTGAGTATTTCTGCACCTCTGCTCGAGCCACATGGAATTCATTTACACCGTCAGACGGTGAAATTCCGGCTGTGGACAGTGACCAAACACATGCTGTCATGATGAAGAGAGGCAACCTTCATCCAGGAATAAAAACGCAACATTACACGACACGTGCTGCGGCACAATGCTTGAAGTTGGGACGATTGCATAATGTAGCAGAAATAACAGGTGCACTTGTGTTGCAGGCTTATATCTGACTCCGGTGATCTGTTGTGGTGGCCGGATGGCAGAGTTTTAATGCAGAATATTAAACAAAACCCATTTTTAAAAAGAATGAAGATGTTCCGAGTATAACTAACACATGACATTCATTCAAAGTTGAGCCTGTTGTTTGGGGCAGTGCTCTAACTTAATAAGATTTATGCAACACTTTGTTTAGCTACAGCTGCAGATGCTGTTCAGGAAGCTGCTGAACAAATAATTTCTCACATTTCCCAAGGTAACATTTCACTTGTTGAGGGTGGGCGACACTGAGTCATTACAGAGTTTAATGACAGTATCAGACCTGAAGTTATGCTTCACTTGAAATTCACTTTGTTTTAAGATGAAACCATTTTTTTTTAAATTACTGAGCTCGAAATGGAAGCAATAAATACACCTTCTGTTTGTTTTGTGTCTGTAGTTTATGTAACGCAACTGCAGGCTTTAACTCGACTTGAACTCTTAAAGTTATAGTTATCTGCTGTAAATTTGGCAAAAGGAAGTTGTTCCCTTCCAGAAACAACAACTGCTGTTCAGCATGAGCTGCAGTTGCCAACATCAGGGGAATTTATTACTGCCAAATTCTTCAAGCAACAAGAAAAAGCCAAGCCCTATCAGTTGTTCTCCATAGAATTCTGTTAGATCCCAACAGTTAAATAATGTCTTGTAAAACATCCGCTTATGGGGGTCTTGTAGCGTCTTAGCCAGCATATCTACTTTCAGATAATTTCTTCTCTTATTATTCGTCTTGATATGCAATTCTAATGTCTGGAAAAGCTGCATGAATATAATACATGCAATGCTGTGGTGCACTATCCTCAAGAAATATGAAAGAAAAATCCTTTTACGAGAAGTGAAAAGGCCAGGAAAAATCTTGAGATGATTCCATTCATTCTTTTCATAATAGTAGCATAAACAAGGGACTGGTAACTTCGATAATGTCTTCAATATGCCACTGCTGCATATTTCAACTGCAGCACAGAGTCTAAGATATTAAAGTAAACACTGACATAAACTGTTACAGATCTGAACACTGTTACTGCATTATAACACACAGCACACTGAAAAATCCTTTAAACATACCAAAATCACCTTAACAAGTTCACTTAAATGATGAAAAATAGCCTTCTTAATATTCCACAATCAACAGTTACCTGTGGAATGCTTGAATGTAATATCTCTAAGATTATATGACAGTTGTAACTTTATGCATTAAACATACGAACAGTGCAGAACAACTTTTCTAATTGCAGAAATCCAACATGTTGCTTCATGAAAATGATACAAAGTAAGCCAAAAGTTACCGGTAAGCGTCCAAGCCCTTGTGTGAATTCCCATTAATCCTCTCATTGAGAGCCAGTGATCAATACTGTTCACAGCCCTGGGTTTACAGAAACTGGATTTGGGGAGAAGTGCACATGTTTCTCTGCTGAATGAAAGCCTGCCCTTTCTAGCAGCTCTCTCTGTCTCCTCTGTTTCTGTCCTTCTTCCTCTCCACCACCCCCCCTTACTCCGGACTTTTACTGGCCCACAGCCACCCTCAATTATCATGGGTGGAAAGAGAAGCAGATAAGGAGAGCATGAAGCAGACAGCCCATCTCTGACAGTCCAAAAGGAAAATAATAGTAATGAGCACAACCTCCTTCCAAGTGTTGAGGGTTTGGATCGTGAGTGAGTTGCTCAGGGCACAACTAGAAAACATGGAGTTTTCTGGATGAAGGACAAGCACGAGATCAGCATATAACTTTCAGTATACTCAGACACGTTCTGTACCATTTCGCGGTACATTCAGGAAGATCTAAAGCGCCCAGCAATGCAGTACACCGCCCCTGTGTGAATTTGTCGTTCCATTTCATCACTCAAAGGGACAGCAGATTATGTTCTACAAGTCAGCAATGAACAAGGTGTGAAAAGCTACTGTAGTGATTTTTTTTTTCTGCACAGACAGCTGGAAATTATTAGAAATGCAGAACTGGATCTGCTATCTGTAGAGCAGGCGGATTTCAGTTTGATCCACTCTAACAAGTTTTATCATGTTTGTACTCAGGGGCAGTCTGCTCTGCATCAGCTAGCGCCAGCCAGGCTTCTTAAAGGCTCCAGAAAAGCGTAACAGTGTAATGAATACTGCATTGTACAAAACAATTTGTGAAGTTTTCAATGAAAACAAAGAAATGAAGTAATAATTATGAGTAGGGCTGCAACCTACAATGCTAAATATAGAACAGTATGGCATTAGAGATATATGCTATAGGAGGAGACTTACATTTTTCAACTGTGAAGGTTTCAAACGGATGCATAAAAGACACTACATTTGACAAGTCATGGTGTTAGTGAAGAGTCAGATGAATGACTACAATTGACAGTACAGTAACTACAGAACTTCCTATTTATTGCACTCTGAGGAAATATACTTTAATCCTGATGTGAAGATAAATCAATGTGAAAACGTTAAAGTGAAAGTGAATGTAGTCATGTACTGTGCCAAAGTGTAATTCTGAGGTACTGAAGTGTTGCTGTGACTAAACAGTTGACCACATTTCAGGGAAACCTATTGCACTTTTAATACTCCACTATATGTTTTTTGATAGCTACAGTTACGAGTTACTTTACAGAAGAATTTACAAAACACATACACATGATCATCTTATACAATCATGTGCACTTAAATTATATACAGTGCTTCAAATGAGCTAAAACAGTAATTTATTACATGTTCATGCATCATCAGTCATAATGTCCTAACATATATATAATTACATAGCTGAAATAAGCATTCCTCCATAACAATTACTTATATTTTGATCTTTTATCATCAGTATAATTGTTTTTCTTGATGATGTTGTTAATGCTATTAGTTGTATAAAGATAAAAGATCTTTTAGAAAATCTGCATCTTCTCGTCGACATATAAATGCCATCTACCGGTAGCGCTAAACATGTCATCTTTCGCTGAGAGCAGCAGTGATTTCTCGATGACGGCCTTGTTGACCCTGAGTCTCAGCACACTCTGGTGGATCACACAGGCAAATATTGAGTTGGTGTTTGGAGCCGGGGAGTGGCCAACCTGCTGGTGAGACCAGACTTTCCAGTGCTGAGTAATTTTCTGTCTCTATAGCCTCTGGTCTCTGGTTTGTAATTAACTGGAGGTGCACATGTAGAAAACCATCTGTAAATCTCTAAGTTTATTGCTACAAGAAGCCGAGACATTGATCAGTATGATTATGTGGATCGGATGCAATTAAAATAAATTGCTGCCGTATGAGTAGCTAAACTTCTCTGTAATTGAGTGTCTGTTTGAAAACTTGCTAATCAGTCAAAACTGATCTGTTGTATTAATTTTTGGGAAAAGGTGAAATGTTTATTTTCCTAAATGAAAGGGTGGCAACTCCTTAAGCAAAACAAGACATAGAATATTATTCTGTGTATTCAAGCTCTAACAAGGCCATGTGCTCTATTTGATGGACACACAATATCATCTCAAGTGCAACTGGGGCTTGAAATAAATGTTCTCTCTCCGCTGCTCCCTGACTCCCCAACGTTAAAACTACACAACATACTCACCCATAAATTGAAGGACATGTTGTGTAGCAGCATTTAGATTGTTGTATTTTCTGTTTGGGTAATCAACATGTGACCCCTCAGGTTCTAAGAATATTTAGTTTGTGCACTCCACGTAGGCTTTTGGGTGAAGAGCGTATAAAACATGCAATCCTCTTGCATGTACAACATTAAAGTGTCCATCAAATGCGTGCACGTCAGTACAAACAATCTGACCCTGTTTAGAAATGAGATCTTAACAGATAAGGAATGTTGCCAGAAATCTTCGTAACTGATGACAACAAACTTCGTAACTTCTTTTGGCTTCGTCTTTGGGAAAAAAGACACATCAAAGATGCTGTAAAATCAGTTAAAAGCCTCTTTTCTACTTGGCGATTCATAACAGCGTGTTATTCCCATGGAATGGCCCCCACAGCCTCAGACAAAATGAATAAAGGCCTTCTTACAGCTTTTTGCATTGCCTTCTTTTCCATTCATAATCATCAGAGGAACTTTTTTTGCGCAACCCCATAATCTGTAACATTTATAACTGAGAAAAAAATCGAACGTCCTCTCCTTTCAGAGAAGGGATAAATCAATTCTGCTATTAAGCTTCAGGAATCGCATGATTAAAACAAATATGAATTTGGTTTGAGCAAATGAGAAAATCGCATACCAATGAAACCAGAAAAAGTTTCTGTCAGCTGTCCACCCGGCATCATCTCACTCTGCCAACATGATCAGAAATGTGCTAAAAAGTTGAGTCTGTGTAATTAATGGAATCTAGAGTTGGACTTAACAGCAGCAGCACTTTGCTCACTTTCACTTGTACGAAACACAATTAGGCTTATTACTTATATCAGCTAATGTTCAGTCATTCTGGCAGTTGCTCTGAAACTTTGAAATAACTGCCTGAGGACAGCATAAAACTTCTCTGTAATAACCTTTGAGTCGGTGCCATCACTTTGAAGCTCAACTGTACTGGGCCGTTTTAATCAGGTCACATGCATTAAGTCGTGTTTATCATGATCAGTTGTCTGGTTTGCCACAGAGATAAATAGTGAGCATGTCTGTAGCAAGTGGCTGAGCCCAGAAAGAAAATTCAGAGGATAATCGTGGATTAGTAATAGTTTCCATGACAGAGATGGCCATAGCATCCTTTGATGGAACAAAACAGAGCAGCATGGCACACATGATGCAGCAGTCACCGAGAGGGTGGAGGATGACGATCTGCAGTCGCAGGGGCTTCTCGGAGGAAACAAATGCGAGCCAGGAAAGCCACATGCCGAGCTCCCTGTGTGTTTCTTCTTTTCAGAAGTGTTTCTCCGTCAAATTTGAGCAGTGGAAAACAATCACTATTTTTCTAAACTCATTAAGTCCTTTCTGGGCTGCAGGATTGCTGGAGTCTTTCCCAGCGTACACTGAACACAAAAGCAGGGAAATGCTCTGGAAAGGTGTCGGCCTGTTGTAAAGCTAACGCAAACAAACACGGCCCCTTAACAGCCTCGAGCAATTTTTGAGTCACGTTTCCACTTGACCAGCAGGTTTTTCATCTGGAAAGTCCATACTGGCCAGGAATCAAACCGGATCTGTACCGCTGTGAAGCAACAACACTGCAACAGTATGTACAGTCAGCGTGAGGGAAACACTGCTGCTTGTGTCATTGTTTGTACTCATCGCTACAACAAGAAAAGACCAAAAGGTAAGCACAGGTTGTTGCTCATCACCGTTTCCTTTGCCAGCTAAACTCATGTGTAGCCAATATAGTCTTAAAGGCGGAGTGTGGTGTTCATACACAGCCCCAGCTCTGTAAATATGAAACAAAGTGGCTCGGACCAATCCGCACAACACTTGTGCACGTTTCTGATTGTGCACAGGACAGCGGGAAGGAAATAAAGGAGGAAAACAGGTCAGCAAAAATTAGACGGATGTTAAATCTGGCACATGCTAACTATCTGAATATGCAATCTAACTAAATATCAACAATCTTTCTCCAGAGCACCGGACTCCCACTCCAATTGAAATCTTCAAGTACTTATTTTACACAGAGTTTCCAAACATTTTGCCTGGGGAAATCAAAAGGTTTAACCGTAGCCCACCACTGTACCTTTGGAGATCAGGGACTGACAGTGAATGTTTGAAGGAGTGTATCCGTGCAACAAAACAGCTTGAAAGAAGTTTAAAACATTCAGGCATTGAAATAACTCAGTATTGTGTTCTAGAATGGTCAGTTAAAAGTCGCTCACCAAAACCTTTTTTTTTTTAACTTTCCACATAAGCGCCATTTGACCAAGCCAGCTATAAATACACCAAACAGCCACAACATGACAGGTGACGTGAATGATCATCTTGTTACAATGCAGTGTTGTAGTGGGAAACCTTGGGTCCCAGAATTTGTGTGGACATGACTTTATCAAGGAAGCACCCAAATAAACATTGTTGAAGACCAAGCACACCATCCATTACCACTACCCAACACCATGAATCTCCCCCCGGCAGGAAGTTGTTATCCCACCATGGTGCAAGAACTGCTGAGCAACGGCTCAAGGAACACGACAAAGAGCACAAGGCACTGAGCCCACCTCCAAGCTCCCCAGATCCCAATCCAATTGAGCATCTGCAGGATGCATCGAAACAAGATATTCGATCCACTGAGCCCCCACCCCCGCAACCCCTGTAGATCAGAGCTGCCTTGGCTGCACGATGGAGACTTACACAATACTTGGCAGGTTGTAATGTTGTGGCTGATCAGTGCACTGTTGCCTCGCTGCACACATGAATACCACAGAAAAATTTACTGACATGAATCTTCGAGACTTTTTCAATTTTCAGAGCACTGAACAGATTCAATTCTGATAATACTGGAAAAAAAGAGTCATTTTAGGGTCTTTCCGCCACAGAGGAACATTTATACAATGTTTTATGGCCATTCCAGCGCTAATGAATGGAATGATGTGGAAGCTGGTCTCTACGCTAAAATCACCTCATCGTCCAGTGCTGTTACTGGGGGTTTACAGAGAACAGGAATACATTTCTATTCAGTTGGGATGCGCCCAAGTATCCACATTGAAGGGCTTTAACACTAATGTTAGCTTTTAAACACAATATCTATACCATGTAACAGCCAAGTTATGATACATTTTCTCAATAAACTGGAAAATATATACAGAATATATAATAAAAGACACATTCTTACTCTTCTACTTTTCCAATTTTCCCTTCACTCAAATCTCATATATTATATTGAGTATTATATAAATGACATTTTTGGTCTACAGACATTACTTCCTTGTTGCACTGGTAACCACATGCTCTCTTAAAAAGCAACAATCAATTTTTGGAATTTTTATTATAAAGAACAGATGTTTAAAGACAACTTAGACCTGTGAAATCAGTTTAAATAAAACTATCAATTGAAGATGGTCTTTTTATACAAATATATTTTTTTTACCACTCTCCTCCAAGATGTTTTTTTTTTAGGTAACTTTTGTTCCAAGAAGTTCAGTTCAGGTTTCATTTGCATATTTACATGAAAATGTCAATATATTTGAACAAACGCATATTAACAAAAACAATTCCTTTACTCCTTTAAACTCAATATTCAATTCACCGTCCACACAGCTCTTTTTTTTAATCCTCTATGGGCGATTCCTCAACCTCCGCGGTGCCGGCTGAGGTGTCGCACCGGTTGAGTTCAGCTGAGCACACCCGGAGGTGACGCAGACACCTGGAGGTCCTCTTAGACCCGGGTGGCCCCTGAGTCCAGGCCGGCCTACATGTCCCCTCTGGCCCTGCTTCCCAGGCTGACCGTTAAAGGCTCTGCCAAGACGTCCACGCTGACCTGCGATTGAGGCAGAAAATGTGATTAAATCTTCGGGTCTCGCTGTCTGCACAGTAAGCTGAAAAGCTGTTTTCACGGATTCCAATAATAGAGTATTCCAGAGAAAAACTTTTTCTGGCATACAACGCACTCTTCTTACTGTAAAACACCCTCTTCCCTCCTTTCCCTGGGATTTGACGCTCAGACACAGCTGAATACAGTTTGCAAAATGATTCACAGGCACAGATGTGGACTGCAATATTTGCCTCAGATAACATGAAGTCAAAATTAAAATTACCCTTTGATCCCTGATCTCCAGTGTATCCAGGCAGGCCGTGACCTTTGGCTCCTTTATCCCCTTGTTCTCCCGTGTCACCTGCAATCCAGACACATACATACGCACATGCACAATGACCTCTTAGCAGGAATGACAGCAGTCAGGCTGAAACGCGATTCCCCCAGGAGCAAGCTCTACTCAAGAACAAGACGCTCATGTTGATTAAAGACCATATGTGTTACTGAGATCACTGTTAAATAAATGTTTAAAACACCTTGTAAATATTCCTCGATTTCACTGGCCTGGCACGGGAATGTAGTACGACTGTGACATCATGCTCAGGCCTCAAACCATAAATTAGAGCCGAGAATGTACACGTTAGTCTGCTGGGTTTACAACACTGTACAGCATTTGATTCAGCAGTTTCATACGGTGCGGTTCATAATGAAACATATTCACATGTTTTTCCGTTGGTGGAAAGTAGCTCAAGTACTTATAATTTTGCTTGACTTTATTTCAGAAGGAAATGTTGTCCTTTTATTCCACAACATTGACATGATATGGGACGTTATTGTAGATTTAACAACCTAGCAGTAGATTTAAATCTTAAAATAATGTCACACATTCTGCATAATGAGTAGTTTTCCTTTTGATACATTTTACAAAGATTAATTATGTACCTGTGTTCTACCTAAAGTGGTAGTCCAGTGATTTAATACAGTGCTGCCCACTTAGTGCCATACCGCTGTAGAGAATATCTTATTTATAATCATAAAATATCGAAGTCCTGAATCATTTCCTATATAACCTATAGTAAAACAACCCATCTATTGTCATAATCCTGTTTTTTATCATAACGAAATTCCCAAAAATTGATTCCAGGAATAACTTTTGGCCGTTTAAAGTCATGGTCGGCTGATCGTTGCAGCTCACGGGCCGAGAGTCGGTCATGCGTGGCAGATTATCAACCCAGGTCAGCCGCGGAAGGCAACGTGTTTGTTTGTTAATTACCTGCTCCCCTGAGATCTGAGTCACTGAGTTATTCACACACTGTCTGACATTAATTAGGGCACATCAAAGAGAACCACATTGTTGCAGAGCATGTTGTCACTCATACCCTGACTGCTCAGCTAGTTAAGCATGATAAGTCAGTCCCCTGTATATCCTCTGATTAAAGGAAATAATTTTTATTGATGGGGCGGCTTTTCACATCGACAACCATGAAACTTCACTGAAGCAAAACCATAAAGCTCCGTTTGAATAAACATTTCTTGATCTTCAACAAAACTTTCCCTTTGCTCTTGTGAAAACAATTACCACTTTGGCTTTACGTATAAACTTGCCGCCATCTTGAAGCCCGCTTATTGGAATATCCCAGATATAGTCAGAATTCCATCATGGACCGAGGGTGTGATAATAAATGGGCAGCACTGTGCTGTACTTACATGAAGGAGGAGGACTAGTGGGGGACAGATTTTTTGTTTTTTTAAAAAAGGAAAAAGAAAAAAAAACAACAGTCAAAATGACTGCAGAAAAAGTCCCAACAGTTTTTCCATACTAATAATCCAGCTCTCCTTTCACTTTCTTTTTTAAACCTAATGTCTCAGGTTTGTGACTCATGCTAACGTTTCTGTTAAAGCGCACATATTATTCACATTCACAGGTTTAGAATTTAATTTTTGGGGCCTAATAGAATATGTTTACGTGCTTTAATGTTCAACAACACATTATTTTTCTCACACTGTACATTGCTGTATCACCTCTTCTCTCCTTCAATCGAATTGCTCTGATTTAGCTCCTGTCTCTTTAAAGCCGCCTCCTTAAAGCTCTACTTCTTAACTTTTAACTTTTAACTTCCAGCTCTCAACTTTTTAATTTCGTTGTACTTTGTGTTTGAGGATAATAAAAGTATTCTATTCTATTCTATTCTATTCTATTCTATTCTATTCTATTCTATTCTATTCTATTCTATATATAGAAGATATAGTTGCCCCTGCTGGCCATGATATGGCATTTTTGGAAAAAGTGACCTTTTGCACAGCTTGACCCCAAAATCTAATCATTCCGACTTGTTAGACTTTAGCACTCGAACTGCAGACTGTTCACAGGCCCACAGACAGGCGGATGGGACTAATTATACTCTATAGTTTCCCCCTGGCCAGTGGTAACTATAATAATAATGCAAATAGCTTGCAAACAGCTGGTGAAAATGGTGGAATTCTTGAAGTTAATACTCAAGTGGCCAGAAACACCAAATGAACACTAACATTGCTCCATGTTCAACACATCTGCCGTATCAGCCTCATATGGTGACGATGTATTAATGATGTGTTTGCAGCTTGTTGTTCTGCTCCTCAGTGGCCAAAAGAATTAAACAATACCGGTTTACCTCAAGGATCTCATTTCTTTTTTCCAGCACTGGTTCTTCCTAAAACAAGCCTTGGTGAGTTATAGCGTTGGTATTAATCACACAATATCCATAAATATCTTCTGTCAGGCTTGTTATTCGCACCTGTTTCTCCTTGTTGGCCTGTTTCTCCGGCTTCTCCATAGAATCCCGGTGGACCCACTTCTCCATCAACGCCATTATTACCGGGGTCCCCCTGACAACATCATCAACAGGAAAATACATTGTTAATCTTTTGCATGTTTTCACCATAAACCTTGCAATGTTTTATTACTCCTCAGATGCTCTTTTTGTACGTTACGAAGTACAGCTTCATTCACCTCCGACCAGCTCTGTACAACAAGCTCGAAAAGATTTATTTGGCTGATGACTCAATAATCTGATGGGAAAACACTGTATCGTACTCGAGCATCACTTATTCTGGCATTACCACAACATCAGGTTTGTGGACAATGTTCTAATACAGTAGAATATTTTTACGTAGGTATGGCTTCATGAACATTTATCAGCCTGAGAGGCATTGTGATTAGAAGTTGTGGAACATGAATTGATTCTACACTGTATAATAATGTGGAAAAGGCTTTCTAATCCAAGGACAGCCTTGATACTCTCCAAAAACCATTCAACACAGACCAAGTGTCTAGTCAGTGACTCCTTATTTGTCCTCATGGAGACGTGGAAAATCGTAATGTTTTCATTCCAAGCTTTTCTGCCAAATACTTCAGCTCTCTAAGTCCAGTCCAGAGCCTCGCAATGTGTTTGCATTTTACCAAGCCAGGGCAAAAAAAAAAAAAAAAAAGAAGAACAATGTATGGAGAATGTGCTGCACCCTAACAGTGTGTCTCAGCTAACGTTCTGCGGGAGGTGAGGTGACATATAAAGCTGCGATTTTGTGAAAAAATTAAAAAAATAAATGCCTCGAGAGTGCAGGCTGATACATCTTGAATAATGAACATCCAAACTGTTAAACTCACGGGAGGTCCGGGTGGTCCTTTCTGTCCAGGGGGACCAGGGGCACCCATGGGAACATCCCCATACAGAGGGCAAACGGCAGCGCACGTCCTCTTCACTGAGTTGGCAAAGGTGGACATCTGCTCCAGGACCACTTTCTTACAAACCTCGATCACGTGTTGAGCAGGGAGGGTTGGCCCCTGCGTAAGAAATCATTACCACATCCATCACTGGAAGTGACCCAACTCTGGGACATGTAAAATGGAATATTACAGGACAGAGCATGCTGAAGCAATGGCTGCCTCTCTGAGGAAATGCAGTGAACAAAGCCAGCAATATTTCCTGAGGCTCATTATGGATTTATAGCCACACTAAATGAAACTCTTGCTGTGAGTCACTGCTAACTTCAGGCTAATGAGAAACTGTTTAAATGTGTTCTTGACACCAAAGTTGTTACTAAACACAGCGTGTGCCAGTCGGTGTAACTACTAGAGCAAATGATTACTCTGCTGTTTCTGTGCCATCATTCAGAGATAGATGAAGTGAGACTGAGGAGGCTGCTTTTCATCTCAATTACAGAGCTGAATATAAAAAATAATAATTTACTGTAAGCGCTGTAATAAAAAAACATTTGAAAATATAATAATTAAAAAAAAACAGGGTCTTGTATATTACTTACTGGTGGACCCGGGGGCCCCTGAAAGCCATCTGGTCCTCCTTCACCTCGAACCCCCTTGACTCCAGTGGGACCTGAACGTCCAGGTGGGCCCGCAGACCCGCGCTTCCCCCGTGCTCCCTGAGGACCCTGCTCACCCCTGTCTCCAACCTACAGAGCATGTTAACAACATCAGCAGGACAGGATATAGTAGAGCAAGTGTATCCATCTGAAGACAACATGTAATTACTTTCACATGGACACAAACTCCATGGAAAGTAGTACCTGCTTAAAATGCACATTATGTTATGTTGGTGGGAGTAATAATAAAACACAGCCACTAACAGAGTCATGCAAATATCAAATAATAGAATAATAGTAAACATGCAAAGAGCAAAAGTCCATTTAAAAGCATGTGAACAGTTTATGTAATATTGGAATTCACAATATTTGGAGTGCACACAACCTGCTAGAGTAATATCTGAGTGTTTGAACACTCAGATATTACTTTGGACATTTTTTAAAATCTAAAATCCAAAACAAAACTCAAATCCGGCAGAGAACATCTGAGAAATGTGCAAGATTCATTTTGGTGGGGTTGTGGGCGGCGCTGCTCTTATCACATCTACAGATGCTCTAAATATGTTTGGAATGTTATTTGATGGATTCATGTGAGATTTTTCAGACTATTCAGTTTGCAGAGAATGTGATGGATGGAAGATTTTGTAACCATTGACAGAAATATCAGAGAATTAGGAAACACTCACACCTGCGTGACTGCTGTCCTCAGTGAACCATCTCATCACGGCCAACATGTTCTCATTTATCTTCAAATTATATCCAAGGATTGGTTTAAAAGTGTCTGGTTTAAAAGCCCATGTATTTATTTATAGCAAACCATTTCACTGAGGCCTTAGATGTAAAGTTAAAGGGATCTACTAAGGATAGCTGGTATGTATTTTAATTATTACTGTTAATAACACCATCTATTGATGAAAACATAATCTTGTATTTTCACAGCTCACCTTTCCTTTTGGGCCCTTAACTCCTTTTTCTCCCTTTAAAAAGAAAAGAAGCAAACTGTTAAGGAAAACCTAATGCAGACAGTATCATGATTGCAGGAAGGATGAAATATTTAAGGCAGTACCTGTGCACCTGTAACTCCTTTGATTCCTTGGATTCCTGTGTCACCCTGTACAAAGCAAATGAAAAACAAACAGTGTCCAGACGCTTGCCAATATTTGCGATATCACAATTTCCCAGGTGTGCTGCTCATTCCCCGGTAAACAAGCACCTATCAAATAAACACACATGATAACAGATGTTGTGTGCATTATCAGGGTGTCAAAAAGGCAATGTGACAGCGTGAAAGAGGATGAACCCAAAGAGGAATATTTCCTGAAGTTCTTTTGGCTTTTCAGAGCTTTAAATTGAGTTTCAGCTCATTGCTTAACTATCCAACTTGTGATATTTTAGTTCACCCATTCTGGGCTGTGAAGAAACTCTGAAAACCCCTGTACTCTACTTGTTGAACACCAAATAGTGGACAGCAGACTTGGATTCAGATATTCCACCAGAAAACAAAAGCTGGGCTAAAAGAGAGTGAATATTTTATCAGGTCCCCTCAAACAAGACTGAATTACAGTGTTGCTCTATAACTGCTGGAAATGTAAAGAAGAAAAACTGTTGGCGAACGTGTTTGCAACGTCAACCTAAGTGTCATTTTTGATTTATCTCTGTTGCCTGCATTTGACCAGCGTTTTGTGCATTATTAGTGAGCACATAATATAATGTCTGACTCCACCTGAAGTAGTCAGCCATTTTCAGAACCTTCACCACGAGGCTTTAAATGTTAGTTCAGCATTACCAATTTATTCACTGCAAGATGACATGCAGCCATTCACTCATTGGTTTTATGAGCAGCTTCCTTAAAAGTTAACTCAATCTGCAAATTTTTAAGCCTGCAAGAGGTAGCCTTTAACACCTTAGTACCACTTTTAAATCAATGACTGATGTCTAACAAATACTTCCCTCCTTCAGCGCTGATCTATTATCTGAACATGGACACATCTGATCAGAGCTTTTGCCATATCAAATTGTGTCATCCTTCAGAATGTCCACTTTCTGATTGATAGTTGCAGGAGGCCTTCATTTAACTGCTAGCTAGAGGAGAACGTGGCACTTTACTAACTTGTTTCTGTCATATTAGATTTTGTAATGATTCTCCATCTCTGAAAGAAAACTCTCTATACTGTCACATTGAAGTTTTCTGCATTTGATCAATCCGATTAACCTTAAATTAGTTTGACTTTTTGTTTATAGTAATGCGTCTGTATTCCTTCTGAACACTGGCTTAAATTACTAGCCATTTATTTTTAGTTTAGGTTTATTTTAAAAAACAGGCCTATGCCAGGTTTCTGCTCCAAATGTGGGTTCTCTTCTATCAGATTTGTTTGCTCTCGAGTACGCCACAGAGACATAAACAGATAAAAGAGCGGCTTCTGCAGGATTATCTGTCTTTTTCATTGGCGCGGGACATTGTGTAAACATCAAGAACAGGTCCTGGGGGGAAGATTAGCACTCGCCTTGACCTCCTGTACAGATGACAAGAATAGGATACACTGAGCCAACCTGCCCTGAAGGGTAGCCTCTAACCTGGATTATTGAACCCTTTATTCTGCTCGCTCACGGTGCTTTATTACGAGCTCGCTGGGTGAACATACAGTGACTAAACCTTCTCAACTTGTATGCTCAATTTGTGGGCTGAAAAATGGTTTTGATAATATTATTAAAAGGGCTGTCTCGTACCTTATTGGACCTAAATACAAGGTTTTATTCCAAACCAGGCACAAGTCTTGGTTTTGGAAAGAGAATAAATCAACAAATCTTAAATTCTGTGTGGCTCATTGACCCAGCAAATAATTCCTGAATAGCCGCAGTAATTGTACCATTAAACTGTAATTTTGCCCTCATTTTGTATCTCTAATGGGTAATGGATGAAGATGTATTACCTTGGTTCCTGGTTTTCCAGGCACACCCACGTGTCCCTGTGAAAAGTTGACATTGTTCAGCAGCTTGAAGAAAATGAACTAGTGTTTGGAGAAGTTCAGAAAATTCATCTGGAGCACTTACAGTAGGTCCAGGTGGGCCAATAAATCCAGGTCTTCCTGGCTTCCCTGCAGAGCCCTTGTAACCTCTCAGGCCCTTGAGAATAAAGCATTTATTAACCAACCAAAGGGGCTGCTTTATTCTTTGTTGTCTCCCCTTAAGATGGCAAACTACTTTGCAAACAAAACGTATTATATGCTTGTCTTCAAGCATGATTGAAATGCCTGAGAATATGGCTTACAGTTCGTCCTTGGGGACCCATTTCTCCTGCTGACCCCAGGGTGCCTTTCTCCCCCTGTTAAACACACAAAGCGTCACGAATTAATCTGCTGAAAACAACTCCATATTGCATTTCTTTACAAAACCAAACCAGATCAGTGAGTTACCTTTGCCCCAATTTTTCCAAGTTTTCCACTGAGGCCTTGTGGTCCTTGATAAGCCTGCAGGGAATAAATGATGTTTAGAGTAGAAGGATACAAGAGCACTGATTTCAAAATTCAACATAAAGATGTTATTATAAGCAGAAATTACCTCTATTCCTGGGTCACCATCTCTGCCAGGTAAACCTGGATCTCCAATAATGCCCTGGGAAGACACCACAGTTTTCATTGGCCTTACACATTATTATGAGAATGTAATTGAGCAGTCATGTGTGGTTGTATCATTACCTTCGCTCCAATGGTGCCAGCTCTGCCCACAGGTCCTTGGATCCCCTAGATGTTTCAAGTATAGACAAAAAACATGTTCATCAAAATTCTAAATAACATACTATACACACTAGTGTAAATAAACAATAATCAAAAGGATATGTGACTAATTTGTGATACTTACAGGCTTTCCCTTCTCTCCAGAAGTTCCCCTTTCTCCAGGATCTCCCACAATACCCTGTCAAATCATCATTTGAAGCACCATAAATCAAGATTTTAATTCATCTGCGACACACCTCATCCACTAAGCGACATGGTGAACCTGGGAACCTTCCTTTACGTACAATAGAGCAGGTTATCACTGCGGTTCAGGCGGTGACTCACCACCTTATGTTGATATAGCTCAGGCCTTCAGATCTCAGCCAGAATCCAGCCACACGAACTAACGTTGTTTATGGAGACGGCACATAAGCCAAAAACATAGCTCTATTCCAGTGTTTTACCACATTAAAAATGATTTACAGGTTCTTCACGCTCACATGAAAGGATTTTGGAGATAGTGGGCAAAGAATTAAGAGTGTTTTGTTATGGATTATGGAACTGGGAATCACTGCAACAACCTACCTGCTTGCCTCTTGGCCCAGGCTGCCCTTCTACACCAGCGTGCCCTTTTTCACCCTAAAAATTAAACGAAGGGCTTAGATGATGGAAAATTAGGGAAAAAGAGAGATAGATTGAAAGGAAACATTAATACCTTAACTCCTTGAAACCCTGGTATCCCTTCATATCCTATGTCGCCTTTAGCGCCCTTCAAAGAGTCAACAATGTTAATAATACAGTAATTACACAATCACTGACAAAATGGCTTACCACTTAGTTTAAAAGGTTAACATACAAGTTCTCCCTGTTCCCCAGTCTCGCCGATGTCTCCAGGTGGTCCCCGAACTCCCTTTAATTACAGTCAAAATGTCAAATTTAAATCCTCTCAGTTATCTATAAAGTTACACAACTACAATAAAAAAAATAAAAAAATAAATAAAAAACTTGTGTCTTCATTAAATAGATGTCAACGAGTCCAATTAAACTCAGCAGAGGAATTTACCTTGAAGCCTGCGGCCCCTTGTAATCCTGTCAGGCCCTTGGGACCTCTGTCTCCCTGTTAGCACAACATCTCATTAATACACACTTGTAGCATTTCAGGGAAAGGAAAATGATTAATTTGAGAGATAAATTACCACTTGGCCCCAGGGTCCTCTCATCCCTTTCTCGCCTTTGATGCCCTCTTCACCCTGGGGATGTTTGTGCGAGGTTTCATTAATGCATACTGTGATAGAGTCAAACTGAAGTGTAGCCCTAATAGGAGCTTATGAACTCAGCTCTAACCTTTGGGCCTGACTCGCCAACGTTGCCGTAGTCTCCTGTGTTCCCTCGGATTCCCTGCAAGACAAGTTTGGCTTAATGGCAAGCACTAGACTTCAGCTGTTTGTTTGTGAATGAACCGGCTTGAGGAACAGAGTGAAAAATCGGAATGTCAGTGATTGTTTCCACCGAGAGAAAGTTAATAACCTCTGGGACATTAAACTTTCAATATACCAGGCGGAGAAACTGTTTAGACATGACAGCATTTGTTCCTTAATTAAACACTCAGAAAATATCTGTTGATCTTTCTGCAGTCACTGTGGCAAGACAGACAGTGAATAAGGAGAAAGTCATATTTTAAAGGAATGTTCCAACATTTTGGAAAATACATTTATTCGCTTTCTCGCCAAAAGAGACAGATGCAGTCTCACGCGTCAGGCCAGGAGAAGTTAGTTTATGTTAGCTTAGCATGAAGACTACATGCAGGAAAAAACAGCCGAATCCAAAGATCACAAATACCAGCACCTCTGAAGCTCAGTGTTTACCGCTTTACATCTGGCTTAAATTGTACAAAAAATACTGCTAAAGATACAATACAGCACATGAAAAAAAAACCTAAATTGTGATTTAGTGATTGACCTGAGTTAGTGATGTTTGTGTCCCTTATAGAACAACAGAAACAGTCAGTGGCACAAATGGCAGACATAACACATTATGCAATAAATAACTAATATTCCAAGGCAGCGAAAGAACAGCTGTGCTTAAGCCACTTTAAGGCAGAGAATGGACTATAGGGGATGGTTATTTCCCTGTTTCTGATCTTTCTGAGAAGCTAAGCTCCCTGTCTCCCCTTTACCTTTACTTCTAACCGGTTGTGGCAGCTGGCCGCCCTCACTCAGCCTGGTTCTGCCAGAGGTTTGTTTCCTGGTAAAGGGGAGTTTTTTTTCCTTATCACTGCCATCAGAGCTTGTTCAGATGGAATCTTTGGATTTGTTGGGTTTCTGTCTGTTTGCGCCTCACTGTGGGAAGTGCCTTGAGATGTGAACTACATGAATTAACCTGAATTGAATTGAATTAAGCTATCAAGCTTCTGTGTGTGGTGTCATATTTAGCTGACTGGTATCAATGTTTAATTTTAATTTTTGGCAGAATTTTTTAAAAAGTAAGAAAGCATAGTTCTGAAAAAAGTCACATTATTTCTTTTAAAAATGTGGCTCCATTTAGGAGACAATTAGCTTAGGCTGGCTTGGCTTAAGACACTTAGCTTTGCGTTCCCTAAAGACTGAAAAACTGCCAAACAGCACCTCTGAAGCTCACTTATGAACACATTTGTCTTACAATAGTTTTTATTTTATACATTTCTGACCAGTGCGGCATCCTTTTCAATATTTATCATTTTGAACTTTGGAAACCTATGCTAAGCTAGCTCGTTCCTGGCTGTAGCTTCATATTTGCTGTAGTGGTAACAAGTGTCTCATCAAACTTATGTCAAAACTATTGCTTTGACATAAGTTTTAAAAATCATCGAATAAAATGAGGATGGTTATGTTTAAGAGATGAACATGCTATAAATTTCATTCACACTCTTATTTGTCACATTACTGGAAAACATACACAAGCAGGATTTAGGAAACATCGGTCATAAATGCAAAAACATGGATCAGTATTGTTTGCACAGATGCTGACTTCATCAGCTGTAGAAGGAAAAGTGTTTTCCCAATTGGCAGCGTTACACTGGGTCAACAAACATGTTCGACAAGGCCAGGGTGCCTTTGTTTTGTTTATTTGACCATCTCACCTAACACTGTCTTTAAGCTGAGTCAGCTGGGCGGAGGTTAACCTCAGAGATGGCCGACAGTATGGCGAGAGGCATGACCGTGAACTTTACGACGTTTCTGAGGCATTATAGCTCAGATGAGTAAAGGACCACCCACCAACAGAGATGGGCAGTTCACATATCAGTGCCAGGAAATGCCCTCCTCGGATGTCGGCAAGGAAGGAGATTCACAAGCTGGCAGGTGGTCAAAACTTTAACCAGTTACACAAGACAGATGTTTACTCCCAGATGAGCCGCAGCTGCATTTCAAGACATGAATATGTAGCATGTAGAGCTCTGGAAATGTGCTCTGAGTGTTCACTGGCCTACAGGCCTACATGTGTTTGCTCAGGCAGCATGGGGGATTTCTTTGTGTGCAAAGGGCATGCTAAATGCCAAAGCATCACATTTGTATATATATTTTTGAAAAATCTCCTCCTTTAAACACATGTCCTCTGGATTGTTTTAAAAAGACTCTCTGATTTGTGCCAACAACAGTGACTGCTAAGCATCAAAGAGATTAACAAGTCATAAATCGAAAGTGGAAATAATCACGTCTGCAGCTCTCTGAAGGACATAAATGTGAGAGTGTTTGTTCATTCAACTGATGCATGTGCAACTGGCTCCTTAGCAACATACTTATTGTTCTTATTACTCTTCATATATCTTTAATTCTGTTGTTTTATTTTCTTTAAAATGTTCCTTTTTTTCTAAATTTGTTCTTCCTGAGGTACATTAATATGCCACTAAAATTTAGCATTTAAGAAACAAAACATCTGACAAATTTCACACAAAAGCTGGAGGGTATGGTGGTTGCTTAACTGCCTGTTTTTCCTGTGTGTGGGATTTATTACGTTTGGCATTAGTTTCTTCCAAATGGAAAAGCAAAACCATTAGAAATCCTGTGATCTTCTGCCAGTATGAGTTAAATCCTATATTCTACACCAGCAGAGCCTCTCTGTTTTAAGATGCAAATGGCTATTTCAGAACTACAAAAACAAATTTATTGTCACATCCGTATTGGTTTGTGTTTATCTTGGATTCGTCCTAAACCCCTAAACCCGGACATGAGTTTTCAAACTATGAAAGGAACCCCTGTGTTTACTATCGCTAAGCGCTTCTGCTTCCAGATCTGTTTCCATCCTGTCGTGTCTCAGTTGTGCTCCTGTTGCCATTTTCCACAGCTTCGCTTGTCTCACAAATGAAATTTTTACAATGTCACTCACCCACAAGCCAGTTTAACTCTTTATTGTGCAGCAAGAGGAAGTATATTCTGCTCATGCTGAGAGAATGTGGAGTAAACCCTAAAACATGCATTCAACCAGCATGGCATAAGGTTTTAAATATGCATGACCGAGCGACATATTGCATATTTATTTACCCAGTTTCCTTGTCTTCCGCGGTCTCCAGCTTTTCCTAGAAGACCTATGTGACCCTGCAGAAAAAAAAAAAACACGTCAAAACAGATTGAACAAGTCTTATCAGTATGTTAAACCAGCTCCTTTTACACGGTACAGTCACCTTTGGTCCTGAAGGGCCCTGAATGCCAGGTTGTCCGTGCATACATTTGCAAGACGCTCTTCCAGCCGTGAGGCCAATCTCAGCGTAACCTCCACACTGCCATGAACAGATAAGTAATAGAACGGTTTTGATATTACTCACACATCTCTAAAAGGTTGAGTGCAACAATATTGGATCATAAATGACTCACCACATTGGAGAGCTCGCAGCAGCCCTCTGAATAAGCCTGCTCTGGGTCACATGACACTTCCATCTGCTGCAGGTCCACCTAGACGGAACAGGAGGTAAAATGAGGAATGAAAGTAGTATCAGAATTAAGAAAAATTGACAAAGCACTTCAGATATGTACAAATTCCAGCTGTCAACATACAGATGCAGAGCGATCTCTGGCGGCCCGCTTGACGATGGAGGTGTACCCTCGGCGGATGACCGGTCTTGGCTCATCAATAGACTCCACTCGGACTTCTTCACAGTCTACCAGCAGCTTCACCTGGCTGCCCTTCACACTCAGCGCCAGCTTGTGCCACTCTCCGTCAAACAGCTTTTCCACACCATTAAAGGTCCTCAGCATCTGGCTCCCACGGGGGCTGGTGTAGAAGAAGTCTAAAGAGCGAGTATCACCCTGGAAACGCAGGCCAACCTGCTCTCGTCCCTCCGGGTCACTGACCTGCCACAGGTTCCAGGACGTCCTGGCAGCATCCTTGGTCACCTTAAATGTTGCGATGACGGAGTAGTCGGAGGGAAGTCCATCTGGATACACATCACTGTGGCATGAGAGTGCGGTTTAGAAAGCTGGATGACTTTCAACAGAGGCTACTTTTCTACACAAAACAACAATTAAGAGCTTTTGCGGGAACATAAGGGTTTTATTTTAGGAGAACATGAAGAAGCAAAAACAGCCCCTTGAATTTTATGCTTAAACTCCACATTGGCATAGAAGCTGGGGAAACAATAGCCACATTTGTTTTTGGGAAATCGTTTTGCATAAATTCAGTACTCGGCAGACAAAACCATTTTATGTTTATTCAATGTGAACAAAGCACTAAACTCAAAAGGAAATAGACTAAGAAGAGCACACTAATGAAAACAAGAGTAAGTGTGGACAGCATGCTATCAGGCCTGGGAGACACAGCAATGCTATTTTAACATATAAATAAAACTCTGGACACAAAAAAAGTAGCTTAACACAATGGGGAAATTGTAATTTTGATGCATGTGGTGGTTTGTACCTGCAGAACTTTTGTCTCCCCCCTCCTGCAGTGAGAGGAATTACACAGCACACAGTTTGATACATGCTGAAGGTACATGCCCAGTGGCGATCAACATTTGTCCTTACCATCAATCAAGTTGTTGTTTTTTGTTTGTTTTAATCTGAAGCACCAAAAACATTCTTGGATGCTTCCTACATTTTATTTATTTTTGTTGCCATAGGCTCCATCAGGTGCTGTATCTTACTCCGTCTCTATTGCTAGGGTTTCTCCCCTCTTCAGCTCTGACAAGCCAATCATTGCTTGAATAAAATGGTTTAATGTGCCAATGCAAGTAATGATGGTGACTCAAAACACCAATATGCTGTCAGTTACAGAGATTTTTCATGGCACTGATCGGCCTGATCAGTATAATGTCAACTCATTTGACAAAGGCTTGAATACAATAGATATGTAAAAGTTCTGCACAGCAGCTTTAACGTCTCAGCCTGCTGCAGTAATGTACAGGTGTACTCCAAGGCCCTGTGACATCATCATTAGGGGATACTGCAGGGGTACACATGACTTTTCAACCGAGTGTTAAGCTGCACTTTTAAGGGTATCTTCACAGGAGACTTGACGCTGCAAATACATCAAATATGTGCTTTGTTGCATCTGTCACTACATCTGATGGTAATGCTACTGACACATGCTGGAGAACATATCTACATCAGTGCAGTCAGATAAGAAGCTAAACAAATAGAGATGAGCAAAACAAGATTTTCAGATGACTTTTTAAATCATTTTTCTGCTTCACTATAGTCAGCTGGGTTCAAGGAGTCTGGTACTGTACCTCATGGTCCTCTTTAGATGGATGGAGGGGTTGACGCGGTAGGCCACCGCCTCAGGTTGAGAGCCATCCACTCTCCTCACTCCCCTGGACTCAGGCACACGAAACTCCTCCAACAGATCAAAACCTCACAGACACAAACATTCGGCTCAATGTGACGTCACGCTGATTCAGCTTCAAAGGTGCAGGACTACTTCTGAATCTTATGTCAGTGCTGATATCACCGATTTATGTTTAACCGCTGCATTACTCAGTGCCGTTAACAATGCCATGTCTTCACAGGCTCGATGAAGTAATCTATTAAACCAATTAGCATGAAGTGGATGTTTATTTTCTTTCATGGGTGGATTTAGCTACTGAATTCTAAACACTGGATGCTTTGTGTTGCGGTTTGAATGAGATCAGCAGGTTTACTGTGAGGTTCAACTGTGTGGATGAGGAATTCTGATTATGGATTTTATTGCCTGAATAGAAAATCATTTTAAAAATCCCCCCCAAAAATATTAACAAGTCAATTATCTGATGTTTGGTAAAGAGTGTTAGTTTGCAGGAAGGTTTTTCCGTGAAGTCTCCTGCTGTCTGTGACCTGCAGAGCCAAGTCTAATTGGACATATGTGTCGCTGGCATGAAACACAGTCTGTAGGCCTACATATCAAAGACAGCCTCAAAATGACAGTGAGCAGCAGGATGCTTTAAAGAGAACATTAGGACTGAACAAGTTGTGCTGGCAGACAGTCTTATGTGCCTACAGGTTAAAATAAAATCTGTGTATTGACTGTTTTTATGTGGTCACAGGGAAATTTAGCTGCAGGACTTCAACGGTTCATGTGCTCAGTTTAACCTCATGATGACCTCTTGACCTCTTTATGTCCACTGAGAGCAAGAAAAACTACACAGTGAAATGCTGAGAAGGCAAAAATAATAGACTGTGAACTGACTAGCACTGACATCTGCTGGTCATGGTACAGTAGTACAGTGTTCAACCTGGAAAAAAAGCCTGTCACAGCATATAGATTTGATTATAACCAGTAATTATAGGTTTATTCAACTAGAAAAATGACTAACTGAGATTAGATTAGACGAATGTGCTAACAGAGATAACTGCTGAGATAGCACACATGGCTCCAACATCAAATATAACGCAGTCATCAGTTTAAAAAATGTAAACTTACTTGGCAACTTTTGACCCTGGACCAATCCCAAGATGGACAAGAGCGCTGCAAACACCAGCATATTTTTGCAGGCTGGCATTTTCTTTTTCTTTTTTTTTTTTTTTTGAAGTCAGGGGCTATAAATACCTGTAGCAACCAATAATAATCAATAGATTGTTAGTAATTCAAATAGATTTATGTCAAGATCACATCAGATTCAGTGATATATAGATATACATTAGTGTTTCAAATAGAAGTCAGTCACTCAAAGTAGCTTCAAATCTGTACGTTTCAGTGTGTGAATTGTAAAGATATGCAAAGAGTGGAGGGAAAGGGAAATTAAAAATGCAAATAAACAGAAGAAAACAAACATGTAATGCTGAATTTCGTCCCCTGACCTACTGGGATATCAAATCAGAACTGGTGACATTTTCCTTTTAACTCATTTTAAAATATCAAATAATTAAATATCTTTGATGAAATATGACTGTAAAGGTTTTTTCAACCATTTGGCCGATATGAGAAGATTGTCTTCAATATAAAAAGTTGTATCTACTGTTTTGCCAATACATTTTTCAAGTTTTACCAAAACAGAGCACATAATATACATTACTGAATAACATTGTCCTCTGTTATTATATTATTCTTATATTATAAAGAACTCGTTATGATATTGTTTCCCTCTGCCTTCTCATTTTACGCAGTAAAAAAAACTGAGTATATTAAAATTACTCACATATTCCTGAAAAACAAAATCCAAGGGCTCCTGCTGATGGATCTTTTCCTGGTGTGAGGATATATCCCGCTCTAAAGTACCATCCTGGGGCCAGTGTTTGAGCTGAACAGGAGGACCATTCAAACCAGAAGCTCTGGGTCTCAGAGGAGCCTGACCCCTGAGCTCCACTCCACCTTTGGCCCCCAGGGGGATCTGTCTCTTCTCATAGGCCAGTCAGAACTACAGTCACTACAGTGCAGCACAGTCCACCGCACTGAGTCATCACATTAAGGAAATGCAGGTGAACTTTACGCAGGTTAAAGCTACTGAAAAGAGAAAACAACAGTAATGTTGACGAATACACTTCGAGTTATCGAAAGTTTTGTTCAACGCATCTCTCAAAGGTTTTGTGTATTTTACTGTGCAGAGCTTTTGTACATCTCTTTACACGTCCACTAGTGCAGTAATAAAATAAACACTGGCGTTGTCGAAACTTTACCTACAACAGCTTTAAAGACAGTTTCAGGGTTGTCGCGTATATTCATTCAAAGCAGCGTTTTACCATCTGCATTCTCGCTGAGAGACAGATGTAGTATGTCACAGCTAAACACAAGATGGTCTGCAAACATTCCACTCGGAGTAGACCACACCTTCAATCTGCATCCAACAAAAAGGCTGTAGGGAATAGGGAATACAGAATCATATAATATACTGTAATAACTGCTGCAGCACATGGATACAAATAGAAAACAAAAAATCATGATCGTGTTCTACTTGTATAGACTTGTATGAAACACTTTGGTGATGCTGAAAGAGCCAGGGGAGTTAGATTTATAGAGAGGGACAGAGGTAAAGGAAAAATAAGAATAGAGATTCTAGCAGCGGCTCTGCCCAGCAAACAATCTCGTTTGGGTCCAATGTGGGGCAACTGTGGAAAAAGTAGAGGACCCGTATGGGCAGACCAGCAGTGAACCTCAAATGTGGGTCACCTAGAGATAATCCACAAAGATTATGGGCCCATTAAGACCCTAATTGCAAAGGGTCAATGCAGGCTGACTGAAGGAAAACCCCTGCATGGGCTTCCCACAGAAAATCCACAGTGGACCTGCTGGTGGATATAAGTGGGCTCTCCCTGGCCACAGTGACCGTAATAAACCCATAGTGGCTTCTCTGCTGGGTGCGAAGCTATTTGTAAGCTAAACGCTTACATTAGCAAGCCAACATGCTCACAGTGACAAAGCAAACATCCAGAATGTAAGTAAGTGAGTTTATATGTTCCTCATCTTCATCAGCATCCACATGATAATGATACACACAGGGTGCAGATGAGGTTGAGGAAAATGTTTTCAAAGTTATTGTGTCACTGATAAAGACTAAATGGCACAAAATGAAAACTGGGAACCATGAAAATCTGTATAAAATGTTGTGCAAATCTTTTTTTTTTTAAGTTTTTTTTTTTTTGCCTTTGTTGATAGTGCAGTGAGAGAGAGAGAGGAAAGTAGGGGAGAAGAATGTGAGGAGGACGTGTGGGAAAGGGCCATGAGCGGGATTCGAACTCATGACCTCCACATTGGGACTGTAGCCCTACACTTGAAACGTCAGCTCAACCATTTGAGCTGTAGCGGCGCCCGTGTTGTGCAAATCTATTCATTTACTGCGTGATACATTTTCTGTTGATAATGGTGCAAGAGAAAACATCACAGCATCACCATTCGGATCCCTCAGATATTTCAGTGCGAGCCAAAGTGGTGAACCGACTGACCAACCCACAGACAGACGCTGCCATCCCGAGCTGCTGATGAGCCTGATGAGCTAAAGTCAGCAAAGCAGAGACGATTCTGTGGTCCACACCAGTCTCTGGTGGCTTTCTGCAAGCAGGTTTATTACAAAGTAATATTACAGTAACAATTTCAGCTCTACCGAAATTAACCATACATTGACATGGATGCACAGAGAATGTCTACATAGAGTGGCACCTCTTCAAGGTCAATGTACACGTTGCTGTGAAGTGGTCAAACCAAAGAGGGGCTGCAGCTGCTGACAAACAAACAGGACTTGAAAGCTTCATGATTACGAGGTTTTTGCTACTTGTCTTAAATAGGGGTTTTTCAAAGGTTTCTGCAGTGCTTACTGGGGTTTACTGTGGTATATTGCATTGCCCTTTAAATGCAAGTTGGCAGTATAACATAGCACTTAAATAGATAATTGCAGTGCCTCCAATGGTACCATGAAGCACCATCTACTCCAAACATCAGCATACATAAATTACAGTACATTCAGTAACTCTCAGAGCGCTAAGTCCACATTTTTGCCCTTCATTAGTGTGTAGAAATGTTAGTTAACCGTTCCACTTGCTCATTCCCAGATTTTCCTAGTGTTCATCAAACCTACAGGATTTGCATAAATAAAATAAAATACAATAAAAACAATTTGACATTTTTTTTCCCCACAAAAAATAAAATACATTAAAAACAAATACACAAGGCCATTAACATTCCATTCTCACATAATATTAAACCATATTGCCTCTTAACAGAATATTTTACATCTTCGCAACGATTTAAATAACACTCAACACATTTTGCAGTCTTTTAAGTTCAACGTTTCCAGTGTCCATTATGTGTTTTCGGGTGCAACTAGCTCCTGGGTTGTTTGTTTTCAAGGCCACTGACTATCGCTTGGATCCCTTGGCCAGTTTGCTTGTGGGAGTGGTTCTTTTTTGAGGAGTGGGGATCTTGGAGGGTTTTCCTCCGTGTTGGCGGGACGCAGACCGCGGCGTTGCTCTGGTGGACTCACCGACCGTCTCGGACACATCTGAACACACAGACTGGATGTCCGAGATGTCGAAGTCGGAGGCGTCGCTTCCTCTGCGACTGCTCCCTCTGCTTCCGGCTTTACTTCCTGGCCGGCTGGAATTTTTTCTCGACTCTGGAAACACAACAATCAAAGACGATGATTAAGAAGTTTGAGTTTCCTGTGTTTTGTCACAGGTTATGATTTGAGGTTTGCTGTTAGTAGCAACCGCTGCCATAGCGACTGAAGGTCACCCTGACAACAGATCTGTGACTAAGCTGGTACGAGCAAGCATCTTTTCAAACAACATGAACACATCACTGACATGTAATCATCTTTTAAGCTGATACAGCAAACTTGTTAGCAAACACTTCCTACCGACACATCCAGCTGACAGCGTTCCGCAACGTTCACATTCGCTGAGGCAACGTTCACATTCAAGTAGTGATATACTGATGTTCTACTCACCACCTATTCCCTGTGTACGAGCTTTCAGTACGGCAGCGCTGATCAAGGTTCCCTCTTCACCAGACTGAAACCCTTTGCCAGACAAATACCCAGGAAGACGCAATTTGCTGCCTTGAACCGCTGAACTCTGTAAAAGACACAACTTTAAGTGTTGCAATTTGTAATCAACGGCGATTGACGGTACAGTACCAGTATATAATTGCAGAAAACGATGCTTACCGACAAGTTATACCAGAAAATATTACTGAGTTAGTTTAAAAGTTTAGGAAAAAATGCTTTAAAAATCCTTATTTTTGCAGCAGCCGAGGCGTCTTATTTAGAAACAGTTAGTATGATTGAAGGTAGTTATTGAGCCTTTAAACAATCACACATGCATAGATAACACTTAGAAAGTCAAAGACAGAGCAGTTGGCTTAAAATAAAGCAGATTTCTTTTTTTTTTTAATCAGGCAAGACTTAAAGATTGAGCCCATTATGCAAAGAAATTAAGAGTTTATAGACCCAGCTGAAATCGCTGACTTTGCTTCTGTAAATTTCATCAAAAAATCAGAAATCAGCTTACAAAAAATTAATAAATACACCTTGTACTTACTGGTAAAATTGTTTTCATCTCTTTTTTAAAATAATCTGTAGTAGATTTCAGTTGGGTCACATATCTAAAGCGTTCCGCATCATGTGCTTTATAAGACTATACCTCTGAGGATGAACCTTGGCTCCCAAAGGAGTCTGATGATTTAAGAGGAGTGGAGGGTTTGCTGTTTGTAAGCCATGGCTTATCATAATTGCGGGTTATGTGTTGGGGAGTCTGGGGAACAATGGCAAATCAAAAAACACAGATATGGTTTCATAAATCAAAAACTACAAGGATTTACTAGATGGGAGAAACAGAAATTAAATCACAAAATAATCAAATAATGCAAAACAAGTAAAGAAAGGCAGATAATTAAGAGGAAAATCATGGTAGGAAATGATCAATCTACAGAAGGCGAAACAACGGCCGGCTCTCACGGCAGACGGGGCCTCTCACCTTGGGCGTGCTGGTCAGTGCTTGGTGTGACGGCACCGGGCAGCTCTGGCTGGACGTGGATCTGTTGGGAGAAGCTCCTCTGGACGACGGCCGAGACCTCCGGCCTCTGTAGCGGAAGCTTGCCATCACCTGTGTGGTTCCCTCTGGGAGGATGAACTTCTCTCGCAGCTCCATGTTGGTCCTGCCTTTAGCTAAGAGATTACATTCCAAATGAGCCGCACTTCATAAATACATCAGTGATTATACATACAGTTATTTTTGTGCTGATGGTGATGAAGTTGATGATGAGTCAACACTTTATTTTCCACTTTAAGTCTTGAAATTTCTTAGAATTTCCCAATAGTTTTATAGGACCTTTGCTTTTTTAGGTAAGTTGAAATATCTTTGAAAGAGCTGCTAGATTATTATTAGAAACTTTATGTAGCGTATATGTTGAATTGTACTGTTGGCTGTGAGGAAATTAAACATTTTGGCAACTAAATTCTCCAATTGTCTGTAAAAATTGTCTGAAATTTCTCTGTGAATAGCACCAAATTACATAATGACTCTATGGAAATTTCAAATAAATTCTCAAATACAGATGGGAATTATTGAGAAATTACTAAGAAACTACAGACGCATAAAATAAAGTGTTACCATGATGTGATTGTCTCTTTTCTAATAAAGTGCATTATTTAAAATGCACAAACGAAACAACAAACAACCCATGCATCTTCCCATTTTATACATACTGCCCCAACAGGAGTCCAATTACTGCTGCTGTAGAATAAACTTTTTGTTTCTCCGTATTCAAAGCTGATGAAATTAAAATAAATCAAAGCTTGCCTAACTACTTCCACAACTAAAACCTGCCAAATTAAGAGAAATACAAAACCAAGAAAACACAAACTACACAGAAAAAACTAAACTTGGGAAGTTGTGTTAAAAACAAAAGACTTTCAAGCAGTTTTAATAACTAAACCACAAAAAAACAGTGCAATAAATACTGTTTCAGTTTTGTTGTGAGTTGTGTAGAGACAACGTCACCATTTTCTCCAATGACGAGTATTTGCCATTTACAGATAACATAGACAGTTCAGCATCTCTTGAACCTTTCATTGGGGTTTCAAATGCTTGCAGCAAAACCTGAAAACTGCAAAAGAAGCTTGGCTCAGAGCCCCTCATTACATGCTGGGAGAGTAAAGAAAGAGCTGATTCGTCAAGTCCCAAAATAGTGCCTCAGAGAAAGTGACAGCAGGTGATGTGACTCACACAAACAACCGCATGCATGAAAAAACCAGCCGCAGCTGAATGACAGTTGATTTTGTGAGCGGAGCCGGTTTCGGAGAATGCCATTCATTCACACTCAGCTACGGCAACGCACACCAGGACCAACACAAAGCAGCACACGCTCGGATGTGCAGACACACATACCACTGTCGGGTTCATGGAGCAAGGTGAGAAAGTGTGAGATTTGCCAACCTATAGGAGACTGAGTAATTGAAGAGTTTGATTCCGAGCGCAACATTTTGCTCCCGTGGTGGTGAACTAGAAGAAATGATATCATGTTCAGCAGGCGGAGGGGTTTAGCAGGAAAAACAGAAATTGATAATTAATACAGAAGACAGCGGAAACAAGCAGAGTACAAGAGCTTTTCTTTTTTTTTTTTTCTTTTGCACTAGACATGGACACAGGTAGGAAACTTTCACGCATTTCCAGGAGATGATTTAAGTCTTTCTGTGTTTTCTCACTGAGATTTTCACTCGAGAGTGAGTTTAGTGAATAAAAGAAAGTACATAACTAGTGGCATAACTCCAAAACATAGTATAAATCAGTACAATGGTCCAATACAAAGACAAGAAAGAAGTTCTTCAAACTAAGAAAAACAAACAAACAAACAAACAAAACACTTACTCTTTTGTAGCTGTTATTCTGACTTACTATACTAAGGAGGAAAAATGCAATGCACTAATAATATTCATCATGTTATTTTGGTGAAAAAATACCTTTATTACCAATAGATTTTTCACTGACTGACTTTAATCCTCAGTAATAAACACAGTAAGTAATTTTCACACTAAGCATGTTGTAACTTTAAGGCAGTTCATGTTAAAATGATTAAATTATTGCACAGTATTTCCCTGCTGCAGCTACCAAATTGTCATAATCTATGTAATAAATTCTAACAACCCATACAGAGGAAGATCATAGTGATAGAAATGTTTCTGAGAATCGGAAAAACTGGACAACCAAAGTCAGATTGATGGAGCCCTCAGCAACGCCTACCTTCCCTCATTTAAAAATGACAAAGAAAAACCTAAATGGATCTAGAAGGAAACCTTACACAAAACTAGACATGTACGTTTACTGCGCACTTAATCCGTCAGCCCTGCTTTGTGACTTGTCGTGCTAAACTTTTGAACTCACCTCGGCAGGGGTCGTTCTTCACCAGGAACTCGTCCAGAGCCATCCAGCCTCCTCCAACCCGCACCATCACAGTGCTGCGTAAAATCCGCACCAGACGAAGCTGCTGAGAGTCTCCAAACTACAGCGGGGGAAGGAAAACAGAGAGGGGACGTGTGAAAACACTGACCTTCCCACGAGCGCTGCAGGCTGAAAACTGTGCAACATTGGAAACCAGACTGGTTTGGAGAGTCAAATTTATTACACTGAATTTATTTTGCTTTGTTTTGGGTGAAAACAGATCAAACGTTTAATTAAGCTGCAAAAAGGTGCTTTAGGTTCACTACTGGTTTCATTTCTATGTTGCACAGGTTCACACACGCACACACACACACACACACACACACACACACACAAAGATTTTGACACAAAGACATCAATCTTCACATTTCATTTCATTCTCGAGGACACAAATTACACAAAGATCAACTGATTTTCTTTCACTAGTGTGTGTATTATTCTAAAATTATTCAAAGAGTTCATGCTAAAGTGAATTGACTTTTATAGTTTCTCATGCCTAACACTTCTACTGATACATTCAATCATTTGATGTCGAGCCTGACTGATTTATTGTTGGATCAAAAGTATTAGCAAATACTGGAGATACAGTATATTGATGTAAACTATTTAAACCAACAGGAAAAAGTAAATCACATAAACCTAATGCAGAAAAAACTGCACTATTGTAGTGCCTTCATCAAATCATCAGAATTTTTGGGACATGTTGTAACTATTTATACTCACAGCTTCAAAGCTTTAGCATCAGTCAGGCTCTACATTCATGTCAGTTAAAGTTAATAGTTCATATAATGTGATCTCCTGTTTTGTGTCGTAAAGCTGGGCAGTTACACAAACTTCACGGCTGTACAAACTTGGCTACTCAAGTTTCTCATGTCAGTGATTTCTGCTGATATGTGGTTTCAGTTTTAATGTCTGACTATATTTCAGCAGTGCATCTGGTGCCGTTACTGCAGGATTAGCCTGTAAAAAAAAACGACAAGAAAACAGACCTGAAGGCACATGATTGTACCACCAGGGGGCCCTCGTGTATAATCATTTGCCTTCATCTGACCAATCACACAGTATCACACATTAGAACACTGAGCATGTTATGGGTGTGAATGGTTCAAGCCGTATGGAGGTGATACGAGACAGAAATCAGCCAGTCCGATGTGACAATGAGCATTAGCACAGATACATTAAATTTGCACAGAACAATCACAGCCGCATGCTTTCTTGTCAAAACCAGAATTCACATTTTGAGCAGGCAGACAGACATCAATCTCCTGCAGTCCAGCACTTTGTTGCACTTTCTACAGCTATGACTCAAATGCTCGGGATGCATTGACACTGATGCAGGTCCGATGCAGCTAGCTCCGATGGCACACTGAGAACAACATGAGGAATGGTTCGGATCAGTTCTGTCTAAATCTAACACACTGTGACACGCAGACATGACCAAACACTGATGACCCTCCAGCTAAGTGCCGACTATCTTATGATATCTGTAACTGGTTACAAAAACAAATAAAACAAAATCTTGCACTTGTATGATTATCAGAATGATTCAATGCCACTGGTGATTTTAGTGATCAAATACATTAAAGGTGATGATGATCTGGAGGAAAAAGAGGCACAAGAAACAACTTAAGAATAACCATTTACCAGAATACAGCTTTCCAAAACCGCAACGTGTAGGTGGGGGGTAAGATTTTGATTTTCCCTGTTTGCTATTGTCTCATCGCCGATTAAGGAGTCATGTAAGCAGTGAACCAGACCAAACTGTCAAAAGAATTATTTCAATTCAATGTCGTGTGAAACAGCAATACAAACTAGTTCATGAAGCACCACTAAAGCCCCTGTCCCCTCACACTAACACCTCCAACAACCCATAACAATATAAAAAAAAAACTTTCTGCAACATGCAATTTATCAGGACATATTAACTCAGAAAGAAAAATGAAAAGCAACGTATTAATTGAAATCATCATCAAGTTTGCCCAACTTTAAAAAAACAAATTAATAAAGTGTCAGTTATGCAAACGTGTGTCAGCCAATGTTGAGGTAAATCATTCCCATGACTGAAGCACCAAAGGCAAGCACACAGAAAGCATTATTATATGCCCAGCAGATGAATTTATGCCCGTGGACCAATAAAATATGGGCTGAAATGGTATTGGCACGTCAATATTGTATTTTCTGAAACTCAAAAGCAGATATATAAACATTTACTACATTGATTTTCACATAGATTGTCTTATTTTCCATCAACACAAAAACTAATTTGAAAATAGAATGACATAAAACTTAAAACACATTGGGCTTTTAAGGCTTTATAGTTCATTTTAAATCAATTTTTTTTGGATAATATTAAGCCACCACCACATTGTTGGATGGAAAAGAGATTAAAAGAGCTGGCCAAGGATTTTTATTTCTACTTCTGAGTTCCAGTCTGAGAACATCAGCCAGGAATCTGGGCAGAAAGTGTTAACTGGACAGAAAACGTGGTAAATGAAAAAGGACATAAAGCTTGATAAGGCACATAACAGAAGGATAAAAAGCAGAAGATGACGTTCATATGTACCTGGTTTCCAAGGTAGAACTGGTGACGTGAAGAACAATAAAAATATAGACAAGTTAGCATGTGTTGATGTTTAATGACACTTCAGCACATTCAACCCTTACCTTGACCAAGAGAGAAAACTTTAGAATTTGAAAGATTTCATAACCACGTCACAGCTTGTACTTCTTAAAAATACATATAGTATTTAAATAAGCTGAAAAGTTCAAAATGTGCTTACCCGGTATTTGTTGGCACCGATTTGCTCCACTTGGAATCGTTTTGGACATTTGCACTTTGCCACTTGACGTGTAACCTAAAAGCAGATAACTTTTTATTGAAGTCTGTCCTTGATGGACAGTTTTAAAGTCAGCGCGTAAGAGTTCTTGTTACCTCATCTTCAATTTTGTCAGCATCTGTTAGTGGTTTGTAAGCGTCCTTGTTGGGATGTAGAGCTGCCACAAACTCATAGTAATCAATGTAGCCGTCGCCGTCTCTGTCAAATATGTCTGCAACTGCGCTCATCTCCAGGCGACTGGTAGGGAATTCTAATGAAGAGTAAAGTGTTACAAAATAAGCGTGTTGCTGCCTTTGGTGCAAACATGGGCAGCTGTGAGTTTGTATGCTGGGCTTACTGGAGGAGAGGATGCCCTCTATGAACTCCTGCCGGGTCACTTTGCCATCTTGATCTTTGTCAATGCGACGGAAGAAGTCCATGACACGAGACTTTTTATGGTTCATCCAGCGCATGTAGCGCTTCCGCCACACATCGAAGTCAAAGTTGGCAAATTCCTTCAACTGCACAGAAGGGAATTATAAAGTGATAAGAATAGGGAAGCCACACATTTACAGGAAACGTGTGCTTGCGATAACACTGAGGGCTCATGTGTGTAAGTGCCGGATTACCTCCTCCAGCCTGTCCAGAGCATCGTTCAGTTTCCTCCTTCTGTCCAAAGCCAGCAGCCACACGTGCTGCCACTTAGTCACCAGCAGGTTAATCCGCGGGTTCTTGGTCTCAATGGGAGCTTGCGTGGTTGATGCATACATCGTTTGTGTGGGAGAACGTTTTCCTGTGAGAGAAACACTTCACTGCAACTGTGTTTTCTATCATGTAATCAACAGGAATAGACTCACAGTGACATCATTACAGGTGCTAAACCGGACAACGTTAGGATGTCGCGTCACCCTGCAGTGACTCAGCACAAAGCCAGATGGCTCAGGTCACGCTCTATCAGGGAAATTTGTGGGATACATACTTCCAGCTCTTCCTTTTTCCAGCACAGGGATCTGAGACTGGATTTGGGGCTCCATAGCAGCCTTCCTTTTGTGAGTCTTGGTGATTTTGTCAACATCTGGTTGCTTCCTGGTCATTTCCTCCATAAACGCCTGCAGGAAAAAAAAGTGACAGTTAGCTATTGTGATGAGAAAAGCCATACATTAGGAGTTCTTAGGTTATTAATTAAATTACGCTAGGCTTATTTTAAACCTGCAGTTTTACTTCACCTGGTGTTCGGCTATGAGGCTTTTGACCTCCTCGATTTCCTGAGGCAGCTGCTCCTTGTCCTTGTCGTTGAGGTTGGTTTCAGCCCATTGCAGCCAGGTCAGAAGATTCTCCAGCAGCTCCTGAGTGGCTAACAGCTCAGTGAGGGCCGTAGCCAGTCGCTGCTGGTGCTGTCTGGCCCAAGCCTGCACCTGTAACAGAAGCATCATACACATTACTAATGTCACATGGACAGAAAATATAATTCGAAATGCACTAAAATCATATCATTGCCTGTTTCGCCATTTAGATTGAAATCTGCAATAACTTCTGTTTTGTATTTCTTTTGGGTGCTACAAAAAGCATCAAACCTAAACCAACAGAATGCCCCAGTTTAGTGATTTGTGCATAAAAGGCAAGAGGAAGTCTCTGTTATCGTAGCTCGAAGCATCCAAACAGTGTAATGCATACTGTCATACCTACAGGTATGTAAGGCATGTGTGCCAGCATGCAGCTGTGAACTGACCTCCTCAAATCGGGCTTTAATGATGGTGTTCCAGTGCTTGATGGTGGTGATCGAGTCTGGATGGCAGATGCTGAGAATGGCCTCTCCCATACTGGTCGCTTTATTTAGAGCAACTCGCTTTTCCTCCAGTTTCTTCATGAACTCCTTAAAAATCAGCAAGTGGAAAAGGCGTTTAGATAAGGAATTGGATTATCTTCAACGAACATAAAAAAGAAACATTGCTCGTGCTTGTTTTAATATTGGAGCAACGTCGGAGCCATTTCGATCCGATGATATCATAGTTAAGAAAAATATCTACAGCGCTGAATTTTTGGCAGAGAAGATGACAGGAGATCTACTCACAGACAGGCTGCAATTACAGAGTCATGGTCTCAACTGTTTACTTTAGAAAAAGACTTAATCAAATAAGAATGCCGGCATGCTTCACTTCTTTAACAAAACAAGCCGAAACTGTCAAAATATACAATTTAAATAAGAATGTAAAGTTCAGCTTGGATTAAGAAAAAATCCTTTTGCATTGCTTGCCTTGTGTTGTTCGATAAGCGCCCGCAGAGCCTCCTCATCATCAGGCAGGGTGCCATGGAAACGCAAACTCTGCTCTGCCTCAGCCAGCCACTCCAGCAGGATGTGAACCGTAGAGTGAAACTCCTCAGCCTGCAGACAGAAGACACACATCAGTCAGGCTCACAGAGTCAGTCTACGTTGTTTCTAATGGGGCTTTTCAGTACCTGGCACAGGGCCTGCTCCAGTCGGGCCTGCTTGGACACCGAGAGGTTGCAAACTGTCTCCCAGCGAGTGCTCAGCTCCTGCATCTGGACTTTGACCCAAGAGGAATCATCGTGGCTGCTGTCAATCAGCTCCCTGGCTGAACGTTTGAGAGCCTGAACGCTCACTGTCCGCTTTCCCAACTCCTTCTGGAAAACCTGCAGTCAGCAGTGATTGCACGTTACAATCAGACAACATGAACCTGCATACAACATTCTGAACAGTGCTCATTTATGAGAGCAAATGTTTTAAGGTGCTTTGAAGATTGCTGCAAAAAAACAGGTGGAGAAATGGTTTCTTTCACTAATTTACTGTGTATGATTTAGTCATAAACTGGGTTACAACGACTTGCATAATTCAAGCAAACTTGTTCTCTTCATAAATTCAATAATGTTTTTGTGGGATCATAAATAATCATAATGACTGAACAAAGGTCAAGGGAAATGAACAAACATGACAGCATCCATTTGCCAGACATCCTTGCTAGACAGAAAACTTCAAAGAACCGTGAGTCTCATTAAAAAGGTGCAATGTTCCTTTTGGTGTTTGCAGCTGAACCTTGGCTTGATTGAAGTATTTTCAAGTGCGATGAGAAACAACCGGTGATAATAGGAAATGGAGGTGTTGCAGCAGTGAAAATGTCCTTGTGTCTTTAGTTAGGTGTTGTGTTCTACCTTGTGGTTGTCTATCAGGTTGAGAACCAGGTCTATGTCTCCGTGTACCGGCTGGTCCTCGGCCAGCTGAGGTTCCACTCTGTACAGCCAGTCAATGAGAGCCTGGAGAGCGTCTGTAAACTGGCCGGAGAACAGCAGAGCCTCCTCCAGCTTGTTTTGCCTGCAGGAGAAATAAATCATCCACAGTGAACCAAGAGCCTCTCTCGGAGCACTGCAAGTAGTCTGACTAGAGGGCGGTGGGATAAAATACGGCGGCAAACATGGGAAGGTGCATCCTCACCTTTCCACTGATTTGCCACAAACTGTGTCCCACTTGTCCCTCAGCTCACTCAGCATGTCATCCAGCTTCTGATTATCATCCTGAAGGGAGGTCTTGTCTTTCAGGGACCGCCCTGTTCGAGCGGTGGTGTCATACACAGAGTGTTTGCTGCCCAGAGCTTTCTGAAATTCCTGCATGGGAGAAAAAGAAATTATCAGCACTATTATAAAGAAACTACAATAGGCTTCGCTGTGAGTCTGTATCTTTACATGCACACACTCGGAGGTTTTCTTTTTACTATTGTTGCCATGTTGAGTAGCACCCTAATCTGTGTGGGTATGTGTTTTGTGATTAAGAAGACATTATTCTGTGAGAGAAACAAAAAAAGGGGTCAAAACTCAAGAGCCACTGCTCTTTGGAGATTAAAAGTATCCAAAAGCAAGGCTTGCCCTAATACATTTGGTCCATCCCAGGATTATGATAGGATTAGCACAATCTCTCCACATAACACTGCAAACACAACAAGAGGAAGCTGTAATGCGAGTAAATGCACGACCAATGCATCCTGTAGATAGTGCAATTGTCATAACTAGCTTTTACTATTGGAATTCCAGCTTTAATATATTACACATTCATCAGAGTGCAGCTGGCTCATTATTTTTAGAAACGCTTAAATGCAGACGTTTCCGTTTAATCAATGAAACTCTGCTGTAGGTGCTGTCAAACAGACCCTACCTATTTTAACTTCCATTTTTTCATTGTCTTTTTTTTTTTCTTCCTTCCCCCCCAGTCAACCGCGATAAAGCAATGTTACCTTGTGCTGCACCAGCTGCGTCTTGATTTTGTCTGGATCATTGGCAATTTCCACTTCAGAGTCCAGAGCCTTCTCAGATTCATCCAACCACTCCATCAGTTTATTGAAAGTTTCATGGAACTAATTAAAGATTACGAAACAAATGAAGAGTGTAAGGTATTTTAAAAAGGTTCAATTCCACTTGATTTATCACAAAGTCCTGCATATTGTTCACATGATTAATTTTTCAAGAAACAGAAGAGGCCCATACGAATTAAAATACTGTAATAGGCTGCAGACAGAATATGAAACAGGATAAACATACTATTTCCAGAACTTTCCAATGATAATAAAAATTCCTGACAGCATTGAAACCATGCCTCAGTATAAATATGCACAGAGCAGCACCTGTTTCGCCCTCTTCCTGGCATCGTCCAGCAGACGACCTCGCTCAACAGACCTCTGCACCAGCTTCTCCCAGCGGCCCTGCACGCTGAGCAGCAGGTTCTTGATCAGGACCACATCCTGTTTCTGGCTGAAGTACTTCAGATGTGTTCCGGTCTTGTCCAGTTCAATAATGTGCTCTCTGTGGGAGTTCACCTCTGTCACGAACATCTGCGCAAGTACAGTACAAGAGTGGAAATAGCAGAGATTTAGGTCATATGTTATAATATCAAAAGGGGAATCAAGGGCTTCACTCAGCAGCAGAGCTAATGTGATTTGTGTGATTAATGTGCTAATGAGTTTTGTTTTGAATGACAAAACAGATGTCATTGAGTCATTGTTGGCTTGAGGTCAAAGCAGAATGAGGAAATGGTGAACACGAACAGCTATTTTGTATATGATACTAATATCTGTCACAGTATCTATCATAGTAGTTAAATAAAAGCAAAGTTGGATGATGAGGCTTTAACTTGGCTTCTCAGAAACACTTTTATTCCATGAGCACACAAGTCAGTCATGCACGAACATTAGAAAAGAAGTTTCTTGTCTTCAACAATCCTCTCTGTACAAACATTACCTTGTGCTCATCGATCTGAAACATGATGGTCTCCAGGATGAGGGAAGCGGGTGAAACCATGTTAAGCGTCTGCTCTGCCTGGGTTAGCCAGTTGATGAAGTCTTGCAGAGAGTTGTGGAAATCTGTGGCCAGCGTTAAAGCTTCTTCTAGTTTCGCCTGTGGAGATAAAGCACAAAAAAAATGAAGTAATTTTGTTTTGTTTTTTTCCTTGTAGATAAAGATCAAAGAGCACTGTGCAGCACATAACCCATAACCTGTACTATACTGTTCAGTGCTGCACAAAGGCTGTGTTTGGTTGCTACGGCACCTAATAAAGAGGGGAAAAAAACAATTACACTTCCACTGTGCCAAACATGACCTCTGTTTAAACAGAGGAAATTAACATCTCTGGAGGGGGCCGATGATGAGGCAGAAAGGGAATGATGAGTTTTTAATTAAGTAAGAGCAACATCCACAGTGACTCCATCATCGAAAAACATCCGTTTGCGAGAGCCGAGGCCAGTGGCTCAGTCTCATCACATGACAGTAAACGCTGTGTTAATGACATTACAAACCTGATCAGAGCTATGAGTAATAATGTGGCTCTCTCATGTACTGTGGGTTGTGTCGACTGTCTTGCTAAATATAGAACTGTCCTTTAATCATCTGAACCCCAAAACCTGCTGGCATGGTTGGAAGACAGGTTATATTCTTTACAAAATCACCAAAATGATGCCGTTTGTCACGTCCAGAAACAGTTAAAACAGAAAGAATCATTGGATCTTTCAACTGTCTTTTCACTAATGATGTAAAAGAAAGACATCTAAGCCGAACAAAATCACTGTTCTGCACGTCTTTTTAAAAAATTAGTCAAAAAAACTGATAATGTGTACAAATCAGATTCTATAAAAAAAGAAAAAAGAAAAAAGAAAAAATTCTGCACTTGCTCATTAGTGCAATTGAAAAGCCACTGGTGATTCAGCTGTGACCAACAGTCATGTGACAAAAATTCAGGGACTATAGGGCGAAGATGTTTTGAAATGCAAGCTGATAGGAGAAAAATATGGAAACAAACTGTAGTAAAAGTAAAGTTTTAAAATTTCTATAGTTTGTAGAGTCACTATTTTATTTTTTAGTATTGGTAACACCTGTATGCACTTGGGAAAATACTGATTCCAGTTTTTTGTTTTTTTAAGAAATACATTTTTTTTTTCATTATAACTGTGTTACACAGCATGCAAAACCTTTCTGAGTTTCCTTTACTTCTAGTTATTGTTGAATGGATTCCACAGAGGTGCAGGACTTTATAGTGAAGTGAAAAATGAGCCCACAGTGAGGAAAAATGTGACAGAAGCAAAAAAACATTGCTTGGGGTTTAGATGGTTAATAGACATTATTTACTACAGAAAATCATCAGAAAATACTCTTTTGTGCTTGAAAAAGTTGCATTCAAGCCACTAGACTACAGGAGTATCACTTTGCCACAGAGAGTTTGGCCGGCATCTCTGTGTAGCTCTAAGGTTTGCCAGACTTTGAATATCTGGGAACAGGACCAAAGTAAATAGGAAGCAAAAGGCAAAATGTTATGGTGAAGACTGAAACAACCAGAATGAGGAGCTCCATATCTGGAGTGAGAGATGTGAAAAGGCAAAGAAAATTTATCTTGACATCATCTAAAATGATGATATTTATTTATTGTAGCAGCACAAGTGAGTAAATGTTGTTCCGAACAAGTACCATAGTAAATAAAAATGTTAAAAGAACAACACTGTGACTGATGAGTGTTTATTTTGGCTCGAATATTAGCTTAGCTCGATTATTTATTTTACGAACTTGTCAAATGTTCACTGTGGAAACATGTGAGACCACTGTTGTTCCACTCAGACAGCAACTGCTGTGATCTACAGGGTAACCGCATCCTGTGTGTCCTTGCCAGCACTCTGTCCTTACACCATTCATTATCAGCGCTGGGATTAGAGGCTTTCAACCGCAGAGTCATGGCTCAAGTGCATGTCAGCGATCCCTCGCTGGGACCTAAGACCTGAAGTGGTGAATCATTAAGCTAAGAGCTGTGAAAGCCATTCAGGGAGTCTCTACCTTTCTTTCCACGACCTTCGCCTGCACTGCCTCCCATTTTTCCTTCAGGTTGCCGAGGTCCTGCTCGGTGTTGCTGTCTGGACCCTCGGGCGTCATGGTGAGCAACTGGTGACCCTTCTTCTGCAGCTCCTGATACAGCTCCTCCTTTGCCTCAAAGGCAGAACACAACTCCTACAAGAAAAAAGACACAATGGAATGAGGAGAGCGATGCTTTCGTCAAACAGACTAAATTACACTTTTAGACAGATCGGCTTCTACTTTTGGATTTTTGCACTGTTCAAAGTGTATGTAATGGATTTTTGTCAGCGGTTTGTCCAAAACTAACCCAAAAATGGTGAAAGAATGAGCATATCGAGGCACGTTGAGACTCTCAGAAGCATGTTTCCCACAAACATTTAAACAGTATGATGTTACTAATTTGATAAAAGCTATTGCTTCCAAGTAATAATTCTGTTTTTGGCTTCATGAACTGTCACCACCGGTGCTCCTTTAGGGAAAGCTCGCTGTGAAAGTGTCTCCATTACAGCAAAGACAAACAAAGAAGAAAAACATTCCCAAATTCATTATAGTCAGACGTGGCCGAATCAATTTGCAACACTTAAAAGGCTTTTTGTCATCTTCAGCGGGGCGATGCAAGTAGTGTATTTTGCAGTGTCATTTAATTTTCACACTTCAGATAAAACACAGAAAAGACACAGTCACCTCCTCGCGAGCTTGCCATCTGCATGCGGCCTTTCATATTGTTAAACACATACCAGATGGGCGTTAAGCTGCTCCCGAGCCGTGTCTGGTAAGCCTCCCACAGCCTTTGATGCCAACAGCTGACGTTCTGTGTCTTTCAGCCATTGCTGCATATCTTCTATCTCACCATGGAAACCTTGGGCCTACAACACAATACAACCTGAGTCAGGACAAAAGGTGTCACACACACTCATTGTAAACAACCTATGGCTCAGAGAGGAGGATGTCTGAGTCATTCATTCCTTCGATTCATTTAGCTCCCAAAATTAGACATTCAGCAGGATAAAAGCCGGGTTCAGATTGAATTAAAACTATAGGGTGAAAACAACAGAGTCATTCACAATTGTTGTTGTTCCTTAAACTTACTTTTGGATTTGAACATTTTAAATTTACTCTGCACCAAAATGTACCTTCAAGAAATCTATCTTCCGGGACTTAGAGCTTTTTAAAAATATTTGAAACATTTATCCATGAAAACCCTCTTGACCTGCAGCAGATTATGCGTTTGATGAAACCATTTCTTGAATAAAAATTTAAACCCAAACGATATTTCAGTCTCTCATATCCCTCCTCACATCAAAGCACTCCCCTAAGTGTCGAAGTTATGAATAGAAACTCCACGGGATGCGGAAAAAATGAGGAGGGGGGGGAGAGACGGTAATCACTCCTCTCAACAGAACTTTATGACTTTGACACAACAGACTTGTTCCCTGGGGAGAAAAGAATGAGTCACAATTTACTGCACAATAAATTACAATAAATGAGGCACATGTACATCAACTTGCTGTGAAAGTGTTTTGTTTTTTTTCTATACCTGAAGCAGAGAACTTTCCAGTTGTTGCTTCCTCTGCTCCGTCTTCTCCTGGATGGCTTTCCACCTCTGGTTCAGATTCTCCAGTTTGCTCTGCAGACTTGAAGCTTCCTCTCCGGCGCTGGACTCCACCAGATCATTGCCGGCTTTGTTCACCGTCTCAACAGTGGACTTGTGGGCCAACACGTCTATCTGGAGAACCTGTAGTGAAAAACAATAACTTAATCGGTGGAAAACGTTGATTTGCATTGATCGATACTTCAGTTGGTGTAAACGACTGAGGGGATAAACTATACACTTAACGGGGGATTAATCTCCTGCTGTCTTGTTCCATTTTCATGGATTAAATCAAATATACAGCAAAGTGTGTTTGTTTACGGAAGCCGCCCATTTGAAAAAAAAAAAAAAAAAAGACAAAAGAAAGCTGAGAGGAGGTTTGGCGTACGTGGTGCTTGGCGAGCTCTATCTCGATGGCTTTGGGGTCTCCTCCAGCCTTTCTCTGTTCATTGAGCAGCTCCTCGGTGTGGCTCATCCAGGCCAGAAGCTCATCCAGTGCATGCTGGAACTGGCCCAGAGCCAGCAGGCCTCCCTCCAGTTTGTGCTGGATTAATAACAGATTAAAACATTAGACACCGCAGTGAGTGAAAACACTTGACATGCATATAAGGCATTGCACAGCCTGTTAAAGCTAACGTTGAGCTGGTTTCTTTTCCATGAGAAGCTGGTTTAAAATCAAAAAACTAGTTATTCCCGAGCCGAGATCTGTATCAGTATTTAAAATTTTGGTTTTTGCTTAAAATCTTCGCTCGACTTGTTGCCCTTTTCTGACCTGCCGGCTGATGATCTTCTCATCCAGGTTGTCCCAGAGCATCTTGAGCTCAGACATCGGCTCCTGGATGGCGCAGCGGTCGGCCTCCTCCGTCACCTTCTTCAGCAGGAGTCCAGCCTGGTGGTTCAGACGCTCCATCTCAATCTGTAGCTGGTACGCTTCTCCTTTGTACTCCTGACAAAACGGCACATACAGCGTTACGCCCAATCGGTCAACAGAAACACAGAGCCATACAGACAATGCCAGCTTTGCGCTTTCAAGAGATTAATTTGTCTTCTTGCACATCAAAGTAAATGTGACTACTTTATGAAAGCTATTTTTATGGCGCTTTTGTATCTGCGCAAAACACACACCAAGTAGGGTGTGTTGTGAATCAAACACTCAACATAAACACAGCTGGTGTCCGATATGGCTGCTCTATCCATGAAAATCGCAGTGAAGTTAAAGGAATAAATAAATAAAACCAGAGCAGAAATGAATTATCATAGAACAGTTCTGCTGTTGTATATTTATATACAAATGTTCCAGACTGTACCTTGAGTTCTACAATCTGCTGTTTGACAGTTTCCAGGTCTGTGCCTACAGGTGACATTGAATCCAGTTTGCTTTCCAGAATATCCACCCAGTCAAACATACCCTGCGTACAAGGAGGGAAACCATTGTTACCGAAAGAAAACAAAGCCCAGTGCGCTCGGAGTCACGTTTCACATTTAGTATCATGTTATGCACTGAAATCTTACAGTTGGTCTGTGTAAGAGACAAAATAGGTAAACATACGCAGTTAAAATGAAAAATAACCGCTTTAAGGAAGTATGAAAAGGAAAATTAAATTATTAAATTTAACCAGATTCTTTCACAATCAGGAAAAGATCTTAGAGGAACTTAACACACATGAGTTTGAGCCAAATATAGCACAACACTGCGGTTGGTGTTTATTGTTTTAAAATTTAATAGGGTCCTCATAAAATGCTGTATCACTCGCATCAGCTGCACTGTAATCTGAGGTTTCATCTGAAGGCCTCAAAATTTGCTGGCTCACTCTCTGTGTTTTACTTTCAAACACATAAATAAGTCTGGATGAACAAGTACTCGATTTTCTGTTATTGGTG